>NC_048603.1:23564178-23569178 GCF_003668045.3 Cricetulus griseus
GAAATCTATCTGTGCCTCTTCATAAGGTCACCCCAACTTGGCTTGTTGACAGTACACACACACACACACACACACACACACACACACACACACCAACAGAGAGGCCAGAGGGACAAAGATTCTCACCTGAGTATCGGGGTGCTACCACCTGCTGTATGCAACTCTGTCTTAATTGCACACAGCCGGGGGGAGGGATTAGAGTATATATAGGCTGGGAAAGATGGGGGCTCCATCTTCTCGGGGACACCCTCAATCCTGCTGGGTAAGGCTTTCCAGGTGCGGACTGTTGGTGAGGAGGGACACTCACAACCCTGTAAGGAAACCCCGATAAACTCATTGGTTCTCCAGGGTGAGCTTGAATAGAATCCTGCCTCCTTTTGTCATTTGACCTGAGAGCATGGGTGGGGGGGACACATTGTTTCTGTCTCCCCCACGGAGAGGAATTTTAGCAATTGGGTTGCAAACTGTAGTGGAATGACCACCACAATGCCTTTCTGATCCCCAGGACCAAGACTTCAATGAACAGTGTGTACTTGTGACAAATTGCTGGGAATGAGTCTGATCATCCAACATTACAGATGTCTTGTGCCCCTGACACTTCCCCTCATGTCACTGGGGTTTAGCACGGCTGTAATAGGCAGCTTCCCACCCCCCACCTCAAGCCTAGGCTTTGCCACCTCCTCGTTCTCTGTCTCAGAGATTTTCCAACATTTGGAAAACCCCCCAGCCCATTAAGATGGATCCTACAAGTTCAAATGTGTTTACCTCCCTGGGACCAAGTGTCACAGATGAATGCCCCAACCTTTGATTTGGGAAGGGAGAACTCTAAGGTTCGTTTCATCAGTTCCTAGGAGGGGAAGAGTCGTAGAGGAAGTGATTCCGGGTATTGTACCTGATGGTTAGTGGGCATCCTCATTGCAATCCTCATTCAGCCTTGGCGATCTACATGACTATCAGCACCCAATCCCTCATCACAGGCTCTGCCTTGGGAATGGCAGACACACAGATTAGCTGAGCCGTTCCCTCATTGAGGCAGTTGTGCTGTATTTTCTGAGGGTTTGCTCATGGGGTCCCTTTAGAGCTAGCTCCCCAGAACTGCTAAAAATTAGAGAATTAGAGTGTGTGTGTGTGTGTGTGTGTGTGTGTGTGTGTGTGTGTGTGTGTGTGTGTGTGTGTGTGTGTTGCTGTAAATGTTATCTATGTTTTACTGGTTATCTTTTTTCTTTTTTTTAAACAGTTTCTTCTTGTACCTTTCTTGATGCCTCCATGTTCATTGTTCTTCTTGGCGATTTTTTGTTTGTTTGTTTTTAAAGCTATTTCACCTATAACTGCTTTTACTCTGAGTGTGCCTAAAATATCTTTGTCTTCATTTTATTCTTGAAACATTGTTTGGTTTGTTTTTTTTTAATAAAATCCTAAGCTGTTACTTATTTTTCTCTCCACTTTGGGTGGGTGGGACATGAATATGTATTTCCAGAACTTCAAAGCCAGAGTTTTAAATATATCATTCTTATGAAAAAAGGTTAGATCTGATAGCGTGTTGGTATAAAGGGAAACAACTGGTTAAGACAGGAACAGAACATGTGGAGACAAGGCGAAAAAATGATGTAAATGTCATAGGAAAAAGTGGACTGTGAGGAACATCATCTATTTTTAATTAATTTTCTACATTAGCATACAGAGTACTGGGTTTCATCCTGGCATCTTTGAACATGGGTGTTGTACTTCACGGAAACAGGTTCTTAAGGCATTCTTGCGACTGGAGTTTCTTTCTTGCCAGGTCCTACCTATCTTCAGCCCCAAATAAGCACATGGAGACATATATTAATTTATAAACTGTTGGTCAATGACTAGGGCCTCTTATTGGCTATCTCTGTCTTAATTATTAACCCATTTCTATAAATCAATGTATTTCCACGTGGCCTTGGCTTACTGGAGAATGCCGGGACCTGTTACTCCTTTGGTGGCTACATGGCATCTCTTCTGCGCCACCTCTCTGCCTACCTTTCCCAGAATTCTCCTCATCTCCTAGCCCCATCTATCTTCCTGCCTCTACTGGCCAAAGAGTGTTTTATTCATCAACCAATAAAAAAACATATATACAGAAGGATATACACATCCTGGATTCCCTCCTCTTTCATGATGGCAGCCAGTTGCCCTTGCACAGTACAGACAAGCTAGCTGAGCTATAAATGACAATGAAAACAGGACAGGTGAGGACGCTTCCCAGAGCTTTCCCCAGCATAACCTAACGAAATGCAAAGATGCTGCCTGATGAGGGGACTATTATATACAGGATCCAACTGAAGGAAGGGGCTGGATACAGCAAGTCAATGAGGCATGAAGAAATAGCTAAGATGTCTTCAAAATCTCTTTGAGAGGAGTCACCATTGGCTGGAACAGTTCAGCCTTTGCTCCAATGGATGGACATTTTCAGGATTCCATTCTGCTGCCTCTGTCTGACCTTCCAGTGAGTCTACAGCTTAGATGCTACTCACAGTTTTCTCTTCAGTGCTGGTAAGTAGAGCAACCAGTCACAATAAATGGATCCTGTAGAGTGTTCCTGAGCTCCCATAACCAGGCTCACTTGGTTAGAAAGACAGCCTAGCTAACTCAGAGAACAACAGAGTTCTCTGACGACCCATGATGCAGGGTGGACGACCGCCTCTTTTCTCTTTGGGCTTGTTTTTCATCTACAGTCAGAACAGTCAATGTATTTCCATGTGGCCTTGGCTTACTGGAGAATGCTGGGACCTGTTACTCCTTTGGTGGCTACATGGCGTCTCTTCTGCGACACCTCTCTGCCTACCTTTCCCAGAATTCTCCTCATCTCCTAGCCCCTGAGTTTCTAGGACTCAGAACCACAGATGATAAGTCCCCTGTAAACCCTCATAAACAAATAACAGGATAGTAGAAGCCAATTTCGGAAATGGGAACATGCACATACTGGCTGAAGGAAGCCTGAACTCCCCTTCTAGAAATCACTCTGCTACTCTCTATTTTTAAATGCATTTGTGATTTGTTCTCTCTCTGTCCCTCTCTCTGTCTCTGTCTCTGTCTCTCTCTCCCAGATTTTCCCTTATTCTAAAAGAACTCTGTGCATATAGAACATTCATGAGGATATTTACTGCATGATTTGTTTGGTATTACAATTTAATTTTTTCATTTAAAAAAGATAATTTCCATCTTTTCTAAATAAACATCGAGGAAGAAGAAATATATTTGTCTATGTACATGTATTAGAAATAACCTCAATATTCATTGCTGAGGAGCTAACAGAAGAACCATGGCACATGCTATGAAATGCCCGCATGGATATCTGTCTTAGTTACATTTCTCAAGGTAACAGGAGGGTGTCCTAACAAAACAACATCAAGAAGGGAGGCGTCATTCAGGCTCACAGTTCTAGGACACAGTCCATCAAAGGGGGAAAGTCAACGTGCTAAGAGCTTGATGAAACTGATCAAGCTACATCCTCAATCAAGAATCAGAAAAAGATGGATGCTTGAATTTTCAGCTTGGGGTCCAAAACCCAAGCCCAGGAAATGATGCCTCCCTACTTTAGGATGGGCCTTCCCTTCCCACCTCAGTTAGCATACTCAGTCACTCATGGGCATGCTGGGAGGCTGGGCTAAACTGAATAACCCCTGAAGGTATTCCTGGAAGTTTGTCTCCTAGGTGACAACAAACCATATCAAGCTGAGAGCGCTAACCACTGCATTATTCTAAACAAACAAACAAACAAAAAAACACGAACTGTGTGATCATCTTCTGCAGGTATGTCCACGTGTCATTAAATGAATTGGATTAAGTGAAAAAAATTGGCATTGTATATATTACAAAATTATCACTATTTTTCATTTTTAAAAATTTCCATATGTTCTATATAAATATCAATGAGGAAGGTATCTATGCATATATATGAATAGGTATATACATAAAAATCCAGAAGAGGACCTTCACATATGCGACCTATCCATATTACTTGGATTGTAATATAGAAAATAATAATTAACTTTTTATATCTTTCTTATTTTGTTTGACTTTCAGTGACTATCATTGTTATAATGAAGAAATGTATAAATTTTTAACCCAGCACAAAGTAGTTGGGTCCTATGATGTCATCTAAGTAAACAGTTCTGTCAATATCATCAACTTTAATTTAGGATTCCTCATTAATTTGGTCATTCACGAATGCACTCAGTGACCATGACACCTGGTCAAGCTGCAGGTCATAATGCCCGGCCTGCACCAGGCATCATACAGCTGTGTTCTGCTGTATCATGCAGCAAGGCAACGAAACAGACAGGCTGCCTTCATGACTCTGTAGCCTAGAAGGTGGAACAGATTTGAGACAAAGAAACATATGAATTAACTGAGGTACGACTAGGAAAGGCAAATGTGGGATACTGTGGGAATCGTCAGCTGGGTATGCACTTATTCACACTCTGTGATCAAAGAAGCCACTCCAGAGAGAATCCAAGCAAGCCGAGATGCAGAAATGGGTCTAAGACAAGAGCCCACCCAACCCTAAATGCAAATCAAAACAACTCTGAGATTCCATCTTACACAGTCAGAATGGCCAAAATCAAAAACGCCAATGACAGTTCATGCTGGAGAGGATGTGGAGAAAGAAGAACATTCCTCCACTGCTTGTGGGAGTGCCAACTTGTACAGCCACTTTGGAAATCAGTATGGCGACTCCTCAAGAAAATGGCAATCAGTCTACCACAAGATCCAGCAATTCCACTGCTAGGCATATACCCCAAAAGAAGCACAGTCATACAACAAGGACATCTGTTCAACAATGTTCATAGCAGCACTATTTGTAATAGCCAGAAACTGGAAGCAGCCTAGATGCCCCTCAACTGAAGAATGGATAGAGAAAACGTGGTACATTTACACAAAGGAGTACTACTCAGCAGAAAAAAAAACAATGGAATCTTGAAATTCGCAGGAAAATTGATGGAACTCGAAGAAACCATTCTGAGCGAGGTAAC
>NC_048603.1:23571678-23666678 GCF_003668045.3 Cricetulus griseus
CTAATCCAGTCCTGTCCTAGGAGAATTGATAATGAAGTCATTGTTCTGAACACACAAATTTCACAATGTCATCCTAGTCGTCAATGGTTACCCCCACCCATCAGAGTAATAGAAACAGTGACACAATATGTTTCATAAAACACAACCTGCCATCAGTTGTGAGTTGTACCACTATTTTTTATAGCCAAGAATGAGAAAGTATCTGCCAGGGCCCAAAGTATGACACACAGCCACAGGAGACACGAATTAGTCACACCAACATCTTGTTGGCTTTGAAATGTTTCATCTATTTTTGAGGAATTTGACAATTTCTGTTTCCATCCATCCCAGTGTTTTGTGTTTGGCAGGGAATCCTCTTGCAAAGATCACATTAATGAAATGTAATAAGCATCATATCTTGTAGTTGACACTCTTCTCGGAGCCAATAAGCATTTGGCTTTTGCTTTCCAGGAAAATAGGAAATTATTATTTCATTGTGCTGACTAATGGTATGTCAATTAGACACAAGCTAGAGCTATTTGAAACGATGGAACCTCAATGGAGAAAATGATTCCACATGCAGGCACTTTCTTAATTAGTTATTGATGGGGAAACTCCAGACCATTTTGGATGGTGACATCCTGGGCTGGTGGTCCTGGGTTCTATAAGAAAGCAGACTGAGCAAGATGTGTGGAGCAAGCCAGGAAGCAGCGCCCCTCCATGGCCTCTGCATCAGCTCCTGCCTCCAGGTTCCTGCCCTGTTTGAGTTCCTAAGCTGACTTTCTTTGATGGTGAACAGAAAATATGGAAGTATAAGCCAAATAAACCCTTTCTTCCCCAACTTGAATTTTGCTCACGGTGTTTCATCAAAGCAATAGAAACCCTAAGTGGGACACCCATTGATGACTATTTGCTTCACTGATTACAAACCTACCTTCTCTGTTTTCATAGCTCGCTGATCCCGTAGCAAATCATGGTGCATTCTGCTTAAGATATTGTAAGTGGAAACTAAGTTCAACACCCGGAGTACCAATAATGTGATTGAAGCCAGGACAGCATAGACACATATTCTCATGTGCATGGCCCGTGCAGTCTTGTCTGCCTACTGAGCTGTTACTACACATAGCATCCAAAGTTTAGATGTGTTATGCTATACAAGAGAATAATTGTGCATCTGAGAATTAGTGAAATACAAGAATGAAGACCAGCCTTACTGAGCCTTTCCAACATACCAAGCATATCCCTAAGATTTTTTCAAATTGAGTAAATTTGATTTTCACTACTTTAGAAGAAATACACAATCTACCCATTTTAAATGATTTTTAATAGGAAGAGGATGGAAGAAGAGGTACAGAAGTTAAGAGCACTTGCTGCTCTTGCAGAGGGCCTGGATTTCAGTCCTGTCTTCGTTAGGGTTTCTATTGCGTTGAAGAGACACCATGACCATAGCAACTCTTATAAAGGAAAACATTTAACTGGAGTTAGATTACAGTTTCAGAGATTTTGTTCATTATCTTCCTGGTGTTGTACAGGCAGACATGGTGCTGGAGAGGTAGCTGAGAGTTCTACATCTCAATCCACAGGCAACTGCACATTGGACATGGCTTTAGCATCTATGAGCCCTCAAACCCGCCTCCACAATGACACACTTCTTCCAACAAGGCCACACCTACTCCAACAAGGCCACCCTTCCTAATAGTGCTACTCCCTATGGGGCAAGCATTCAAACACGTGAGTCTACAGGGGCCATACCTATTCAAACCACCACAGATCCCAACACCAACATAACAGCTGACAATTGTCTATGACTCCAGTACCAGGGGATCCAATGCCCTCTTTTTGTCTCCCAACGTACCAAGTAAATACATATGGCGCATATTCATACATGCAGACAAAAACACTCATACAGTTAAATTATTTTTAAGAGGAACAAAAGGCAAGGGGCAACAAACCCCTCAAAGTTACATGGCTAGTAAACGGCAGAATAAATCATCACACTTGGGTCACATTGTTCCTGAGTGCTCCTACGCCTATTAATTGGAGACTCTTAAATTGACTCTGTAATTAGAAGGCCTGTGTCTTGGAGTCCTGTCTGTACTCTGCAACCCCATTTTACACAGCTCCTGTCCATAAGCTGTGCCTGGAGACACTCAACACACTCAGCCTTTCTAGCCCTTCTCATGCCCTTCCATCTCTTTGGATTCCTTCTCTTTGATCAATTCCCCCGACCAACCCTCCCCAGTCTTAAGACTCAGATGTCACCTACTCCAGAAACTTGCCCTGGCAGTGTCTTTCCAAACCATGGTTAGTGCTTTCTGATCTGCCATGTACCCCTCTATACTGAAACTTCCTTTAGAAGACTACTCATCACGGAGCCAATGGACAGTCACTGTTCCCTGGCTCACAGCCCTGGCCAGTAATTTCTCTAATTGGACAGGCTTTCACTCTGCTGTCAAGCCCTGTGGCTGTCAATCATTCAGTGATTTTTATTAGCACCACATCTAACTAATGAGCACTCATCACGTTCTCATGACAGAGAGTGTGCACGGAGCCCATTAGGCATGCAATAAAGTGTCATAATTAGCACAGCTGAAATATGTCTGTGGTCATAAAGCAAACAGCTATAGAAGGAGTCTTCCCACCACACTTTGGTGTCAGGGAACAGGCTTTAGTACCCACTGAATCCCCACCAGAAGGCTCAACACAAAGCTAGCTGAGCAGGCATGAAAAGCCATTTCTGTGAGAAAACAGTAGAATTGATTAACACCATATTAGGATACAGGGGAGTGTAGGTGGAAGTTTCTGTTCCACCTGGTCCACAGCTGATTAGCCCCAAATCAACACACAATGACTTATATTAATTTATAAACTGTTCTGCTGATGGCTAGGGCTTCTTATTGGCTAGCTCTCTCTTAATAACTAAACCATAACTACTAATCTTTTTATTTCTACATGGCCCTATCTTACCAGAGAACACCTGGCATGTCCTATTTTCCTGGTCTCTACATGCTGTCTCTCTCTGGTGGCTTCTCTTTCTTTCCTCTACCCAGCATTCTCCTGGTCTGGTAGCCCCACCTATTCTTCCTGCCTGGCTACTAGTCAATCAGTGTTTTATTCATCAACCAATAAGAGAAACATATATTCAGAAGAACATCCCCCATAGGGCAAGTCAAGGAGAGGTACCAAAGCCAACTCATTACATAAATGTCAGATCTGGATTTTAGAAACTTGAATCCATGAGTTCTAAAAGTTTTGAAGTGAAAGTCCATAAGAGGCAATTCTTGGATAAAAAGTGGACACAAAACAGAAGTTCTCAGTCCCACCACTTGTTATAACCTCACTTCCCACAAGCCAAAAGGTCCATCCGACCCAAAGACAAGCCATGACAGCAGGTGGGTTCCTATAAGTAGACCAGAAATTATAAAAAGACAACTTTCCTCCTGCAAGTCTTTTTGTTCAGCCAGGAATTTACTACTACAAATTTAGGAACAAGACACATGAATCAGACAGAGTTAAAAAAGACTTTGAACGGTGTACAAAAGCAAGTGCTGGCACACTCTCTCAGGATGGAGCTACCAGCTGATAACTACAAAAATATCAACAGATCAGTCATTGGTGCCACGAAAGACAGGCAATAATTCTGGACAACAATGTCAAAGATTAAGACTGGAGCCAGCACCAATTCAGTCAAAACAAATGATGGCTTCCCCCCCACCCCAAGTCTTCACAGACTCCCTAGCATCTTGACTTCTAGTCAACTCCCAAGTGAGGAAAACATGGAATAATCTTAGACCTAAAAGAAGACTCATTTGTCATAAAGGACAAGATGGGTGAACAAGACTAAGGATGAAAAACAAATTGTGACATCACTGGGCTCCTGCTGGTGTGTCACACTTTGTTTTAGTTATGTGACTGAGCACAGGGATTCCGAGTCTCTATGTCCATTTCACTGATAAGAAAATTGGGGATCAAATAAAGAAAATCATATAGCCTGTGATTTTAGAGCAACTTGTCAGAGAACCATGTGGGTATTTTGGGTAAAGAGGTCAGTATCCTAATTAAGCATTAGGAATTTAAAACTTTTGAAAAGAATCCAAGAAATAAATGTTGTTGAAATGACAAAGATGCCCTTCACCAGCCTTCAGCTGTACCCTGGCTGGGGTGTAAAGGATAAGTCTGGAAGACACAATCAGTACCAAAACCCCTAAACCAGAAAGCATTTTGTGAGTGTGGTTTAAGGTATGGGATAACTCTCCTTGAATGGTTGGTCGGGTGTGCTCCAGAGACCACCACATGATACAAGCTGTTACCGTTGATCTTGGTTGCCCACTAGAACTTGCTAAGACCCCATTGCTGAAGACATAACACACATTGGTCTTAAGAAAATAGAGAAACCAAGTTGATACTGACCAAGGGGCTTCCTGCTTACTGGCTTGTTCTCATCGTACTGGAAGGTGTTATGTGGCTTGGCAAATTGCCCTGTCTCCCATGTCACCTAAGGCAATGACACACACAAATTAGATACATTGTGTTCATAACACTCAGGGATGAGCTCATTTAAATATTTTACTTACAGCCAAGTTTGCAGATCTCATTTAACCGAACAGATATGCTAGAGGGGCATGGCTTTGTCTGCAGGCGGTATGACTTACCCTGCAGTACCCTGTAGTACAGTTGCTATTGAGTTCACAGAGACAGAAAGCAGAAGATGGGAGCTAGGAGGACATGAGGAGCTCTTACTTGTTGGTGGAATTTTGGAAATCATGACAATACCTGAACAGCTCTGCAAATGTGACTAATGCTACCACTTGAAACTGGCTTAAATAAATATTTTATATATACATTACCACAATTTAAAAATTAAAAAGTCAGTCAGGCAGTGGTGGTGCACACCTTTACTCCCAACACTTGGGAGGCAAAGGCAGGAAGATCTCGGAGTTTGAGGCCAATCTGGTCTTCAAAGCTACACAGAGAAATTGTGTCTCAAAAAAATTAAAAGAAAGGGGTGGGGGGGCAGGCATTGGTGGTTCACGCCTTTAATCCCAGCACTGGGGAAGCAGAGGCAGGCGGATCTCTGTAAATTCGAGGCCAGCTTGGTCTACACAGCGAGTTCCAGGACAGGCTCCAAAGCAAGATAGAAAAACCCTGTCTTGAAAAACCAAAAAGAAAAAGAAAAAGAAAAATCCAAAATAATATTTAAAAATTGAGAGGTGCTATAGTGATGAGTATTGGGTTTAAGATGGGAGCCATGGTATAATATAGATTCAGACTAGTAACCAATCCTATGAAGAAAAGGGGTGTGAAAACAACAAAGAAAGCTAGTGGGCATTTATCACTAGTTAATTTGCCTGTTAATCATATAAAATAGAAAACGTCGTGCTTTTTAAAGAACACGGGAGCTGATACCTTGGAAGGGAATATCGTGCCTTATGTGTGGGAATCTAGGAAAGAGTGGAAGTCACCGTCTGGCAAAGGACAGGGCAATATCTCAGATGAAGTGACTGAGTAAGGCTGGACCAGCAAGATACACCCAGGCTTGGGAAAAATTGCATGTCTTGGTTGGAGTTTCTATTGCTGTGGAGAGCCACCACGACCGTGGCAACTCTTATTAAGAAAGCATTTAATTGGGGTGACTCTCTTATAGTTTCAGAGGTCCAGCCCATTATCATCACGATGGGGAGCATGGTGGTGTGAGGCAGACGTGGTGCTGGAGCTGAGGGTACCACATCTTGCAGGCAACAGGAAGTGAACTGAAACTTGAGCAAAAGAAACCTCAAAGCCCGCCCCCACAGTGACACACTTCCTCCCACAAGGCCACACCTCCCTAATAGTGCCACTCCGTTTTGGGGGCCATTTTCTTTCAAACCACCACACTGCAAGAAGCTACGTCATGGCATAATTTCGTATTAGGATTTTATGTTTAATGACAAGCAAGGACAGTGTTTAGTCACGATGCGTCTCTCGTTAACCTATTAGTCTAATGATTGTCTATTTGCCCATTAGCAGGTAAGGGACTCTAGTGAACATAGCAAAGAGTTGAGACTGCAACTTAGACAAGTATTTCAAGTTTTCTAGTGTGTGTGTGTGTGTGTGTGTGTGTGTGTGTGTGTGTGTGTGTGTGTGTGTGTGTGTGTGTGTGTGTGTGTGTGTGTGTGTGTGTGTGTGTGTGTGTGTGTGGTGTGTGTGTGTGTGTGTGTGTGTGTGTGTGTGTGTGTGTGTGTGTGTGTGTGTGTGTGTGTGTGTGTGTGTGTGTGTGTGTGTGTGTGTGTGTGTGTGTGTGTGTGTGTGTGTGTGTGTGTGTGTGTGTGTGTGTGTGTGTGTGTGTGTGTGTGTGTGTGTGTGTGTGTGTGTGTGTGTGTGTGTGTGTGTGTGTGTGTGTGTGTGTGTGTGTGTGTGTGTGTGTGTGTGTGTGTGTGTGTGTGTGTGTGTGTGTGTGTGTATGTGTGTGTGTGTGTGTGTGTGTGTGTGTGTGTGTGTGTGTGTGTGTGTGTGTGTGTGTGTGTGTGTGTGTGTGTGTGTGTGTGTGTGTGTATGTGTGTGTGTGTGTGTGTGTGTGTGTGTGTGTGGTGTGTGTGTGTGTGTGTGTGTATGTGTGTGTGTGTGTGTGTGTGTGTGTGTGTGTGTGGTGTGTGTGTGTGTATGTGTGTGTGTGTGTGTGTATGTGTGTGTGTGTGTGTGTGTGTGTGTGTGTGTGTGTGTATGTGTGTGTGTGTGTGTGTGTGTGTGTGTGTGTGTGTGTGTGTGTTGTAGTACATGTGACATGGAGGCCAGAATAGGGTAATAGGGCAGATGCCCCTGTAGCAGGAGTTACAGTCAACTGTAAACCACCAAATGAGGGCTCTGGGAACTGAACTCAGGTCCTCTGGAGAAGCAGCCAGTGCTATTAACTGCTCAGCAGCCTCCCCAGCCCATGTGGAAGACATCTTGTCTCCTGCTGTCCAGTTGTGTGAGCTCCATCATCTTGAACAAAGTGCCATGGCAAAAGTTTCCATCTGTTAAAAGTTATTCTTGGGAATCTCTATCCTGCTTTACCATGGCGTTTCTTACAAGATACAACGACTTAGAACTTGAAGCCCCAAAACTTTAACAGCTTCAAAAAATGAATCCTCCTTTTCCCAATGTTGGCACTCTAGCAACCACTTCTCAGATTTGCTCAAGCCTAGCAGTTGCTTTGGCCAAAAACCAAGGGCCAAAACAAACAGCCGGCAAATGCACGCATCTAGGATCTGTTTATTCTTCTTTTTCGAGCCATAATCATGTGTTTGTCTAGGTCGGGTCTTACGAGCCAATTACTTGTTTGCTGAGCAAAACCATTGTAGTAAAATTCAGCAGTCATGGGTGAAATCACCGCAGGATGGAAAACCAAACGAAGAGTAAGTTACTCCAATGCTAATGGTTTCTATACAGATCATCATTTTTAACTGAACACTATTGAGTACTGCGCGCTGTGTGCGCTCAAAGATGATCCGTAGACTGTAAGGCTAAGATTTCTTTAATTCAGATAAACACCAGCCCAAATGCAAGCCAGAGCGTGCCCAGAGGCCGCAAGCTAGCGTGGCCAGAGAGAAGGGCCATCCAATTGTGCTCAGTCCCTTGAGAATTGTCCCTGCATCATCTTTGACCTCCCCTGACCACGCCCTCATGGGCGTGGCCAGGCACACCTGTAGGGGCTACTAGGAGGCGCGGCTACAGTGTCTCCCTACAGAACACCTTCCTCAACAATATGTTATGTGCATAGACATGAATAACCGTCCTGAGTTTCCCGGGCAGGAATCCTGCGGTGTGAGAACTACAGTGTCCTAGGCTAACTGTCAGACCACCCTATGTGCCTCTACTGGGTGACAGACACTAAGGGGGATGTGTAGAAAGAAGTGAAATCATCGGACCCTTTGTCAAGGCATTTCAATAGAGCAGAAGTGGTTTTGATGCTTTCACTGTGAGCTCCTTCAACGTAGCCCATCTCCCTCATCAACTCATCAATGAGGACGCCCATCGCTGGCAAGGAAGTAGAAGGGTGTGTGTAAGGAGGGCTCTCAGAGTAGAGATGCATACAGAACACTTGTTATTCATCTTTGGGACACTAAAATAGACTTTTCAAGATACTGTTCTGAGAGTTACACTTGCTCAAGATAATGCAGTGTGTATTTCTTAAACTATAATTAGCATCGCAAGAATCAGACCTGGGCAACAGGAACTCAGATCTTTGCTCAGCAAGGCACAGAATGCTTGAGATGCAAGTTCCATCAGTAGGAAGGAAGGTGGGCAGCCCTTCTGAGCCAGGGCTGCAAGGAGAAGGGACTAGGGTGACACTAACCAGATATATATGATGGCTTATTCCTCCAGAATTTCAAGATAGCTTAGGCGGTTTGAGGGCTTTGCTGGATGCCCCTGGTATCCTGGTCACCAATACCCAGTGGAGTGGAGGGGGCCCTCATAGGTGACACTGGTGCTTTAGCCCTGTTAGAGTCCAGCCTAAACTGGCAACCAGCATGGTGTGGATGGCATGGATCCAGAAATCTCTGCACTTCTGGTGAGGAGAAAACCACAGCGGACCTCACGAGGCTGTCTTCAGTCTACTTGGGTTGCCACAGCAAAATTCCACAGAGTTGGTGGCTTTAACAACAGAAACTTGACTTTTCACGCTTCAGGAGCCTGTGTAGTTCAAGGTGAAGATTTCGGAATGCGGCTTAACTGTCTTGCTCCTCATTGCTTGCTCAGCTTGTCTTCACACAGCTTCCAGGACCACCAGCCTAGGGATGGCACCAGCCACGGTGGCTAGGTCCTCCCAAATCAATCCCTAAGAAAATGCCCTACAGGCTTGCCTACAGTCTGAACTTACAGGGGCACTCATTTTCAACTGAGGTTTTTTCCCCTCTCAAATGACTCTATCTTGTGTCAAGTTGGAAAAAATAAAGTAGCTGGCACATATAGTTTTATTCTGTTTGCCCTTGTGGGACCATCTCTGTAGGGCACTAACTTAATCTTTCTTCTAAATAGCAACCCACCTAGTGTTTGAATTTACTGATCATTTGTTCCAATGTGCAAGGTGTAAGGAACTCATGAGATGAATTTCCCAAAAGGTTGGCATTATCTATAGTAGATAATAGAGGGCTTTGGAGTGAGGCACTTCTGAGTATGAATCTCCCAAGTCACAATACACAGTGCTTTTGGAAACTGATCTCTCAGAGGGTTTGTTTCCAGATCTTTGACTAGTGACTGCAGAGTGCCATTTGTCCAGTTGTCGTGAGCTTTAGGCTGGTACATGCCTATCACAGCTGCTGGCATGGAGCAAGCATTCCAAATTTGGTGTGGTTCTTCTCCTTTCTGTACCTTCAGCTCCCCACTAAGTGGGTTTTGCCTTGTGTGTCATCCTTTTGCTAAAAGACAGGGTGTTATCATTCCCCTTCACCACCAGGTGGCAGTATATGAGATCGCCAGGACTTCCTCCAGGCAGCAAAAGTAATAAAGGGAAAACACCACTGTGTTAAAGCCCAGCCGGCTTCCAAATCAGAACTCAAACATAATAAATATTTTCTCATAAAACAGAAACTTCTGGGAGTATTGTATTTGCTTTACAGCTGGGTATTAGATGACAAAGTGACTGCAGCCTGCAGATCCCTGAGCAGAGGGTACAGCAAGGAGGGAAGGAAAACAAAATCAATGGGTGAATAAGAAGCTGTGTGTGAATTAAAAATTAAAATCAAACATTTTCCATTTAAAAGCCATTGCCTATAGAAACACAGAGGAAGAGAGAGAGAGAGAGAGAGAGAGAGGGAGGGAGAGAGAGAGAGAGAGGAAGGAAGGAAGAGAGAGAGAGAGAGAGAGAGAGAGAGAGAGAGAGAGGATAAAATCTAATGCCACATGTGTTTGGGAATCGCCCTAAAGAGAAGCCACAATGCAAACTCTTCAATATGTGGAGCCCCTGTTGTGATTTTTTGTCATCTGATCACTGTTTATTAAGTTGAAAAGTACATAACATGTGTCTCCCATGTGCCTGGCCCAGGCTTAGTAAGATCTAGACTAATGTGCAAAGAACGCCAGCATCCGAACTTTCTGAGGCATCGCGGAAGCATCTGGGAGGACTGTGAGAGCTTCACCCAGATGAAAGGAAAGAGTATTTCACTTGTGCCCAGGGGGAGCGACCTTCACTGGCAACTGTGTGGTGATGGGTATAGGAGGTGTCCTTGGAGAGGGACTGAGAGAAGGAAGCAGTCCAGATGGAGAGAGCAAATACCAGGAGGGTGAGTAATCCTACTTGAATAACAACATGGATTCAGAAGACAGGAAAGGAAGCGACAGGGCAAGGGGCCAGGAAACTAAAGCCCTATTTGCCAAGACAGCATGAGGGGAAAATCTTCAAAAGGCTCAGCTGGAGAGATCAGTCAGGGTGTATCTGTCCAGGTACAAGGGAAGGGCCAGGCTCACCTATGCACCAGCCTTGGCGACCAGGATAGGAAGGAGGTGCAGGAGAAAGAGGTAAGGGCAAAAGATGAGATGCAAGAGCAAGATGGGGACTGGAGAGGTGGCTCAGAGGTTAAGAGCACTGGCTGCTCTTCCAGAGGTCCTGAGTTCAATTCCCAGCAAACCACATGGTGGCTCACAACCATCTGTAGTGAGATCTGTTGCCTTCTTCTGGCCTGCAGGTGTACATGCAGGCAGAACACTATAATAAAATAAAAATAAATAAATAGATCTTTTAAAAAAGAGAAAATAAAAACAAGAGCAAGATGGTTATCCAGCTGGGGATGAAAAGGAAGCAAAATGCAAAGAGCATGAAAGAGAAACCAAGGTTATTAAGGAGGTAAAAACTGCTGAATGAGTCAGCAGAACACTTTGGGCTGAGAGAGAGAGAGAGAGATGGACTATGTGGTAGCATAAAGATGTTTGACAGACTGGGATTTGGCTTAGTGATAGAGCATACATGAGGTCTTACACTCAGTGCCTAGAGTGAGCTAATGAGACACACAAAGACAGAAGTCAGAGGCAGGGGTGGGGAAAACATGCATATTTACCCTTTGCCTCAGCTCTAACACCTTGGAATGTCCTTTGTTAACCTTAAGGCTGTGGTCCACAGTCTAGGCTAACAATGGGTTTTATGGCAGGGGATACTCAATATGCCTTCACTCGGTATGCGAAGATCAGCCACACAAGCAGACAGTTGTACCTAATGACCAGCCTCAATAAAATCTGAAACAAAAGCTCAGATGAGCATCTCTGTTCTCAGGATTCCACAGGTGTCACCCCAAGTTTCTGGGGTAAGTACTCGCTGTCTGCATAGGTCCACCAGGAGAGGACCACCAGAGGCTCACCTAGATCTCTCTGGACTTGTACGCTGTTTCTCCTTGCTGGATCTGACCTGTGCTTTTCCATTGTATACCCTGGGGCTGACCAATCCACAGCTCATAGACTTCATGCAGCCAATGACATCTATGAATGAGACTCAAATGCCATAAACTCACCTAAAGCATCATGATTTTTATGATTTTATTTTGTAAGTTGAGTCTGCAACTGTAAAGCATGAATTATGTGGGATCCACATCAAACCACGATGTCAAAAAAGCTAGATACCCGTGAAGGCCATTTTGGAGACCACTGGAGAACACGATAAGTTGGTGGGCTATGAGCAACAAAGTTATCTTTACCACAGTTCTAAAAGCTGTGGAGTCTAAGGTCATGAGAATGGCAGACTTGGCATCTAGTGAGCACCTTTCCTGGACCACAGACAGTTGTTCTTCTAACTGTGTTCTCACGCAGCAGATGAGTAAGGAATCTCTCTGGGGTCTCTTTCATAGTGGCACTGTTCCTGTCGATAAGAGATCCCCACTCATGACCTATTTACTTCTGAAGAATTCATTCAAAATACCATCACCTTGAAGACTGGAATTACAGCACCTGAAAGTTTTGGTCCTTGCAGAGCATCTAGCCAATAGCAAGATGATGATGATGGTGGTAATAATAACAGCATCACTGAGTCCCATGCGAACTTCTAGGAAGTAGCAGAACCTGGAAGTCTTGGAGATTTCCCAACATGCACAGGAAGTCTGCTCAGGCACAAATAATAATATCCAACACTGTGCCCACAGCTTAAATAACATTGTCCCTTACAAGCCTCAAATAAGCCATCATGTAGGAATAATTACTTCTGCTTTATAGATGAGAGATAGGATCACGTGTGTGTGTGTGTGTGCGTGCGTGCGTGCGTGCGTGCGTGCGTGCGTGTGTGTGTGTGTGTGTGTGTGTGTGTGTGTGTGTGTGTCAACTGATAAGCCAAATACCCCATGATTTGAATTCAAACCAGGTCACTGTTCTTCCAACATTTGGGTGTGTAATGAAGGACAAAAGTTAATACTGAAATTTTAGCAATAGGTTGGGTTTTTCTCCTATCTTGTTTGTTTATCTGGCCCCCATGAATCTTTGTGTCCTGTGTTCCTTTCCCTGCATCTAAGCAGCAGGTAGGACAGTCAGCGGTTATTAGATGAGAAGAAGGATGACCCAGTAAAGAGGAGAACAAAGTGTACACTTTGGGGCATTCTGTTATTAAATCCTAACCCTCTAGCACAAAGACAAAAGGGTCTGTATGGTGTGAAGTGAGCATGAGCTATGTATGTTTTGGGCTCTCTGAAACCACAGGAAGCAGTTTGCCTGGAGTGGAATAAAGACATAGGAGAAGAGAGTCCTCCGTCTACCCCAGGAGAGCCTAGGGGACGGACAGCAAGATTGCTCAAAGGTCAAAGTTCTGAATTCTCTGAGAGCAGAAGGGGCATCGGTGTGTTGGAGGCAGACATCTGCAAGGGAGCCAGCTGAGTCCCCAAGTCTTGGTGTGTCATCTGGCCACAGAATGAGCCCAGAAATGGCTGTTCCTCTACAGGACAGTAAATGTGTTCTCCCTCCCCAGAGTCAGTCGTGTGTTCTCCCTCCCCAGCCAAAGGAGACTGACTCATGATCAGAGGCAAGAGAGGACACAGCCACTGATGCATGGCTGAAGCACAGATGGGAGCACCACCTCGAGCAATGACAATGCACAAGGCCTCTGCTCAGCACCCTAGAGATCAACAAAATGGAGGGAGCTGAGCTGCCTCTCCTGGTGAAGATGCCCAAAAGGGCTGAAATCGTGCATCCACTGCTCCCCTCCACCTAGTAACAGCTTGAAATCAAAGCTAGATTCCCTTGGGGAAAATAAACAAAGAAAATTGCATTTCCGGCACACCTGAGGACATGGACCTAGATTGGTACCTGCTGCTCAGGAGTCTATAATTGGGGGCCACAATGTGCTGTCCCCTGGGGTCTCAGCACAATCTCACCACAAGCACCACGGGTGACACATGGATGTCCTCCTCAGCTGTTTTATGAAGCAGATGGATCCACCGTGGGTGACACCCCATAGATAGCAACAATATTTGTTTAGTCTGCCAGGTCCGGGAAGTGAGCGTTTCTGCTTCTCCAGAAGAGGTTCCCAGGGAGTCCTCTGCTGGGACAGCTAAAAAAAAAAAAACCAGGCCACTAGCACTGTGGATGGCTCCCTCAGGAGAAATGGGGGTTCCCAAGGGCCCTGGCCTAGGGACCACATGCCTGGGGCCTGGCTTACCTCTGCTGTGACCAACTGAGTCAGTCAGTTTTCACTTTGGTTTCCTGTCCTGTCCTAAAATAGATGTGATCGTTTCTTCACTGCTTAGTCACAGGAGTCAAGTAAGGAGGAAGGGAGAGCCAGAGCGGAGATGGCAGAAAGGTGAAAGCGAACAGAGAACAGTGTGATGGAGTCGCATCATCCCCCCTGCCCTCCTCACACCTCTGCCTAGCATACTTCTCAGGGACCCACCTTCCTTATTGGACTGTGTGCGCCTTCCTTCCATAGATCTCTCCAGCCGATGAGTGACTGTGCAAACCCAGCAAGGCCTTCCCATGATGCAGTGTGCCCAGAGGATTGACCCTGGGACCCTTTCTCCAGCCTGATCACCTGCCGCACATTACTGACTAGACAGTCCCCACACTCCAATCTCTGCACTCACAGATGCTCCAGGTCTGTTCTCATTGCCCAGACACTGTCTGCACAGGCCTTTCACACTGGCTCCTCCAAGCAACTCACACACTGGAATTCGAGAGTTCAACATTATCCCACAAACAGGCTTATTTGACCATGCCATTAGTATTTGTACCATGTTGCTACATGTATATAGAGTTAACGGTTATTGTCAACATTTAACTATGGAGTTACAATTATTGTCAACATTTCAAACTTTAAACGTACAGACATCACACAAAATTCTAGGGATGTGATAAAGCCCTGTCTCCCCAGTCCCCATGGTAACATGTACCCAAATGAGAATTATCTTCATTAGATGAATGGATCCTCATCATCTAATCTCAGCCTCTAATCTCTACCTCTCATGCCTGGTTCTATAGGCTGTTTCCTTCTCCTCTGCTTCCATGCAATACTTTAGAATACCTACTACATGTTACATAATATATAAAATAGTTTATTTGGTTCACTCAACAAATTTGCAATAGCTGCTGTTGGTCCCAATTTTCTGGACAGAAGTGAAAGTCCAAGGATAAGTTTCTGTGCAAGTTACACAGCAAGCAAAACAACCCTTCTCATCTAGCCTCAAATTCCACCCAGGTGTATTCTGTCCTGCTGATCGCTTGCTTGACTTCTGATGAGCAGTTCAGACTCAGATACAGAGACCAGAGGGGAGTTATCCTGAACAAGAGGCTTCAAGTGACCCAGTCTCTGGGAAAGTGTAGTGGTTTGGATGAGAATGAGCTGGTTACCAGTTGACTACTGGGTTACCAGTTAGAGGAACTGTTTGGGAAGGATTAGGAGGTGTGGCCTTATTACTTGAGGCATGTCACTGGGGCGGGCTTTGAGGTTTCTCTGCTTTCTCTGCCCTGTGCTTGTGGATCAAGGTGTGAGCCACTGCTCCAGGACCATGCCACGCCTTTTGCCATGTTCGCCACCATGATGGCCAGGGACTCACCCTCTGAAACTGTAAGCCCCCAAAATAAACACTTTCTTTTAATACGTTGCCTTGGTCCTGCCATTAGAACAATAATAGAAAAGCAACTAAGGCAAAAGGGTCCCCCCCCTTAGTAGAAAAATACAGTTGATAAATCAGCATCTTGTATGTTTCACACAGTTGGTCTGAGCTGGAGACTCCATTCTGCTGGGCACATGACGGAGCTTATAATTGCCTCTTTCAGGCTAAACCCCAGACCTCCTTGTAACCAGCCCTTTGTTTTCCTGGGAAGACCAGACCTCTCCACCACTCTGCCTCACATTCACTGTAACAAGAACACCTGACTGTGGCTTGAACTCCACACACCACATTTTTCCCCATCTGAAGGCCATTCCCACTGCAGCCTAAAATATCTTTCAGATGGCTAGCAGCACTCTCATTTGATACATAAGGAGGTGTGTCCAGAGGGTACAGGCTGCTCAGGATGAACAGCAGAACCTTTTAGACATCAGTGAAATCTACAGTTTCCAACGTTTGTCATCATTGGTTAGGAGGTCAGCTAACCAAGGCTAAAAAAAAAGGTTGTGCTCCAAGGTATGAACGTTAAAGCCAGATGATTCCATGCTTTTAAAATCCAAGATTGAATTGAGGGCAGAGAAGGATGAGAGTGGTCACTGGAAGTTAAGCATTCAGCACTTTCATCTCAAAAAGGAGAAGATGTCTAAAAGGCACAGTGAGTCACCAGAGATCACTGGGAACAGAGGGAGAATGTAAGGATACTATGGTATCACCATGGTTACTGAAGATGAGGATGTGGAGAGTGATGGAGTAAGATGGACACAAGAAGACCTGCATCCAAATCACGACACATCAACCCTTACCATGCTGTCTTTCCCCACAGTACCTTACATCCTACACAATAAAAGCATACGGTGTCTGAAAGCTCACGGGTAAATTCTTAAAAATAAAAGGGTGAAAGAGGGGTTGAGGTCCCAAGGCCTGAATGAGGTTAAGGACAGAGTGAGCTGAAAGAGACACATTGTTTCAGAGCTGAAAACCTACCAGGTCTAAATCTGCCTCCATCAACAACAGTGTATCCAGGCGCCCCCAGAGCACCTTGGGTAATGAAAACCTAGTTTCCTCCAAGATGTCAGAGATAATGTTTTTCTTTCTAACTCCTTCCCATGACTTTCGGGACAAAATAAGTGTGCGTGTTGTTAAATGAACCCCCCCCCCATAGGTCCCTATTATGTTTAGGAGACAATGAAAATTCCTTACCGCTGCTCACACATCCTTCAATATCGGCCCCTTGTTTGTGGTCTCAGGGAGGCCTCTACCACGATCTCCACTCCAGTGAGCCACGGGCGGCTGGCAAACAGCGCATGCCTCTGTTGTCAGCCTCAACGCTATGTCCGCTCCTGATCCTCCTACCTGTTTTTCACACCGCTGCTTCTTCACCCTCCCCACGGCCTGTTTTTGATGACCAGACCTTATCATCTCTCCCCTACGGACTGTGGAATGTGAAATGATTCCTCTATGATGGTGAATTTCTAATGTATGGGGAGTAAGTGACATGGTGGCTACACGCAATGACACATAAATCTGTCTGCCCAGTGGCTGCCGTCCTTTCTCTCTCCCTTAGCCCTCCTTCTTTTATTCTCCAGTTTTAATGGGTGAAAGTCATACAACATGATAGGTGTCTGTACACACACACGCACACCCACACACAGACAGACAGACATGCACACACAAATGCACAAGGACACACATGCAAGCGCGCACACACACACACATCGACAGACAGATATGATACACACACACACACACACACACACACACACACACACACACTCACACTGATATGTTGTTTACCACAATCAAGTCATCTAACACATCTCGTCTCACGTACCATTTCTTTTTTTTTCAGACAGTGTTTTATTTTAATGTCCAGAGCGTGGAATGAAGGACTGACGCTCCTCCTGGCCTGTTTCACAGGTTCTCAATGGGTTGGTGAGGCCAGTATGGGTACTTCTTCTTGTCTAGCTTGGTTTCTGGGAAGACTTCATTCAAGTCATCAATGGTCATCTGATCAAAGGGGGTGATGTTCTTAATCTTCTCCAGCTGCTTCTCATATTCCTGGGTCCTGCCCTGGGATTTAGACAGGAACGAAGCACAGTTCTTCACATCCTCCATTTCCTCATTGTCCACCAGGCCTCTATTTATCCTCAGGCACTGGAATCTTCAGGGCATTATACTTCTTTTCAAAATCATCCACCAAGCCAGTTTTGGCCACGTTGGCCTTGTAATAAGCCCAGTCAATTGCTGGTTGTTTCTCAGGCAGAGTAGCCAAGCTGGTGTCTCATTCCAGGACTTTAGGGAGTTTGCGATTGTCTTTTGGTTTCCGGGTATGATCTCCACTAAAGACACCCAATCAATGGTTTTCAGGGCAAGTTTACGCCCGGCCATCTTGGGATCCTTCACTGACCCCAGTGGAGCACCGTCTCCAGCAACAAGGAACCAGTACCATTTCTTATGTGGCTTTGGTTTTGGTTTTTTGTTTGGCTGGGTTTTCTTTTTGTTTTGGTGTGTGTGTGTGTGTGTGTGTGTGTGTGTGTGTGTGTGTGTACAACATGTAAGATCTTCTCACAGCTTTTCTTTGGAGTTTATACACGGCAGGCTCCGTGGTGCTTTAGGTGAGAGGGCATCCTCTGATTTCCTCTCCACTCTACACCAGCTTTTCCCATCCTTCCCCTAATCTCATGAGCAAACAAAGGGCTTGGGCTGCTGGGTTCTGAATGACTCCAGTTCTAATAAGTTTAGCATAAAGAATGTTCACTTCGAACGTTTTCCTCATCTCTCCCTGCCACTCAGTATTCAGTAAGCCTTCGTCAAGGACAACCAAGACCTACATGAAAAAAAAAAAATGGTGATTTATTGGGGACAGTGGAGGGAATGGCCTGGTGTACTCAGTGACACTACATGTGTTACTCTTTGGAGCACATGACAAGGGGCCGTTGTTAGAGTCCAGCAGTTTTCTTTGGCTGCAGGTTCAATGAAACAAAAGAATTTCCCTTAGACTAACTGAGTTAAGAACAGATTTGGACTCCAGACAGATCTTCCACACACATGGCTTGACACAAAGACTTTCTTATTGTTTTTGGAAGCCCTAAGAAAATTAAGCACACATTCATTTTTTTTAATAGTCTCATGAAAATGAGTCAGTTTATAGTGTGTTTTGAACTGAGTTTTACATTCCTGTGGGCTGGTAGTTCTTGAATTGGTTAAAAACCTACCTCCCAAGGAGTAACTTGGGAACCTCTGGTTCTGATTTGTAAAAGTCAGAATCCGGCAGGAGTGGTGGCACACACTTTTTAGTCCCAGCACTCAGGAGGCAGAGGCAGGTGGATTTCTGAGTTCGAGGCCAGCCTGGTCTACAGAGCTAGGTCCATAACAGGCATGACTACACAGAGAAACCTTGTCTCTAAAAACAAAACCAAACAGACAAGTCAGAATCCCAGGTCTTGAATTCACGGATGTCTGAAGACTTAGCGCTTTAAATGCTTTGGACCCAGTTGTATGCTCTACAATGGGTGATGAGCAACCACCCCAAAACACCATGGCTTCAAAATATAAGAATCTGCTGTAGAATTTGGAGTACAGAGCAGGGGTCAAATGGAAGATTCAGCTCTGATCCACTCAACATCAGATGGGGTATCAAGACGGCTGAACTCTTCCAGTAGGTTTCAAATCCTTTTTCCTGGCCTGGAAGACTGGGGCACCAGGAAAAGGAACATCCCAGGCACATACTTTGACTTTCTGTGGGATCTCTCCACATGATCTTTCTCACACGTGCTGTCTCTCTTCAGGTCAGCTCAAAGCTACAAGGTATACATCCCAAGTCATGCTAGGCTGCATTTCCTCCCCTGACCTAGCCCTCTGGAGTCACCTGTACCCGTAGTCTGCTGATCAAGGCAGTCTCATAGGTTCTACAAAGTTCAAGAAAGGGAAGCACAGATCTCACTACCCATCACAAACATGTCAAGTCCACAGCACAGGAGAAATACATGGGATGGGGTGTAGATTCAAGGTTGCCAGCCTTGAAAAATACAACCTGGCGCCCTCCCCAACCAGCAAGCATGTGTCAGTGTCCCCAGTACAGAAAAAAAGAGAAGGAGCCTAAGCAAAGTCAAGTAACATGTACAAAACAATGTAACAGGCAGATGATAGGACCAAGATCTGGAGGCAAAGGAGCCCTGGAGGACTGACTCTCCTTCACCTCTGAGACATAGCAATGGAGTTGAGCAAACAAGGCAGCCTGGAAACAGCAACTAATGCTCCAGTATGAGAACAGTGCATTTCAACACATCAACACTCCAAGTCGTACTGCTAAGTCCAATTAACGTTGCTCATACATATATGTGTTTAGCACTAATCAGTTGTGATCCTTCAAGATGGATTCTTTCTCAGCAGCCATTAACTGGGGGTGGGGCCTTGAGAGATGTCACCCATCTGTGTTGGCATGTCAACTAGTGTTGCCACTGCGTAAATCTTGTTCAAGCAGTCATGGTGTCACGATTTCATGGCTTCAGTTCTCTGTCATTTAGAAGACACAAGCTCTAAGCAGATTTCCTGGTGCTCTTAGTATCTTCCCACCTTTTCCCTTGTCACAATGTTCCCTGCACCTTAGGTGTAGAAGTTGTGTTATAAGTGTGTAACACATTGGGTTGTGAAAACCCAGTCAGTCGTTCTCTGTATTTTGACCAGTTGTAGATTTCACTGATGGTCTCCATCTGCTGAAAAAAAAAAAAAAAAAAAGCTTCTTTGGTAATAAACTAGTTATAAATATTAAGAACATTTTATCCAGAGCCTTTATTTTTTTTAAGTAGTTACTACTACTGAAGATACGTTTTTTGTATTCTGTGCCTTTTTTGGCATATGCCATAATCATTTTGTTTTAATAGGTTCTTCACAGCTATGTAATTTCCTAGCTGGTGGAAGTATCATAACAAATTTGACAATGTGGGCTAACATAGTTCTCCTATATTATTAGCTAGAAAGAGGAACTTCTGAAAATAAGATCTTTATTTTTTTCCCATTTTGAATCATTGCTTTAGGATATATTTTCAGGGGAGAAATCACTGTACCAAAAAGCGAAAATAACTTAAAACCTTTGACACATATTGCCAAATTATTCTCTGACATTTTATTTTTATGTCTGAGTTGGTTTCGTGGTTAAGATTTTGCCTGTTATTTCTTATAAATTATGGTTCAAGTGAGGACAGAAGTTGCATATTTTCAACTGCTAACTCCATCTCTTATCACAGAGCCTTCCACAGGGTATATTTTAATAATTAATTATTTAATGAATAAAACGATTATGCTTAGTCACACAGGTCCCATGAGCATGGCCAGTCCTGTTCTCATTAGACCTGGGTGTGCTCAGGGTGGATCCAAAGGACAGCTTCCTAAGCAGTTACTGTCCAGGACTTTTCTAGAAATTCTCCGGCCAGTGCAGATTTTACAAATAGACTGGCAAAACCCATGTTTCTGGTTCCTTGTTCAGCCTACCTTCTCCCTCGCTTTATTAACAAAGACAATGTACATTCTGGAAAAAAAAATGTTGATCTGTCTCTATTGCTGTAAGATACACTAAAGCTTGGTCATTTAAAGGAATGTATTTAGTTCCTGGTTTTCAAGGTAGTGTCTTTGCCTGGGGTTTAGCTGGGAAGCAGTCTGGTCTTAAGCAATTGTCTCCTACCAGCTCGGTAGGAGGCTGCTGGTTGAGAATGGCTTGCATCACCCTCGGGTGGGCTAGACCCAGCGGCCTGACCTGGGACCACTAAGGGTTCCAGAACAGAGAATAGAGGCACACAGGGCTGCCTGAGGTCATGTCCACTGTATTCCTTTACCCAGGCCTCAGCAGAAGGCCAGTCAGGCTAAAGGATGACTCCACCCCTTAGACGGGGCACTGTAGAGCCACAGTGTGCAGCCTGCATGACAGAAAAGGCAGGAATTCAGAACCAGCCATTTTTGTTATTGACCGCAGTGTTTTCCCCAAGTAGCAGAAAGAGTTGGTCCACTGGGTGGGATTATTTAATCCTGTCCATGTCAAACTTGACAGTTCTTTGCCCTCAGGTTTTTATAAAGTGTCTCAGTGATGAAAGGGGTTTTTAAATGGATTATTTTGGCTAATCTCTTCTGTACTGTCACTTGAGGAAGAGGGGACAGAGAGTGCCCCCCACCCCAGTTTGTAAAGAGATAGTAAGTCTCAAGGAAGCTTCCCCACCTGGAGAGCAGGTAGGCCTGACCATCCCCTGCTGTGTCCTGATCACAGAGGAACCTATATATCTTCTTACTTTCAGGAATGAAAGCCACAATTACATTCACTTCTAAATTACCCATCAGTATTCAGAAATTAGTTTCAAGGGTTCAGGAGTGGTAAAATTAGAGCAGATGTTATCCTGAGCCCATTTTCACCCACCCTGGTTCTGGTAACAGCATTTTGAGCTGTACTAATCTCCTGGATTTATGCCCAGAGCTCACAGAATCGCCCAGATGCCAACATTTCTCATGGCAGTGGCTGTCTATAGGATGTGATTACAGAGGCAGGGAGGAGGTAGCCCTGAGCACACCCCCACACCCTGCCAGCTGGGAACTCCCTTAGTGGAAAACCATGCTATTTCCTTCACAGGACAGCTCTGCTTGAATGTGTGAGCCACAGAGACATTATTATTATACTAATTCTGCACTCCTTTACATAAATGTGTGCTTACACACAGTGTGCACATTCCTGCGATAGGAAACTAGAGATTGCTTTCACAGTAAGAAAGTATAATCTATTAGGAGAGTCATTATTACTCTATCATTATATATTTAGGCATATAATGTAAAATTATACATAGAATGCATAATGCATAGATTACATAACCCTGCATGGCACATAATTCTTTGTATAAAAATGTCTGTGAAATAATTTAATAGCTTTCAGTGAACATAACATATGAGACCTGGATGTCAGACAAGGAAGAATAATGACTTCTAAGAGGGAAACAAATTAGATAAGCAGCCATACAGTAGTTGAAGGAACCAGCTTCCCTTTCGGCAGCCATAACAGCCGAACACGTGCTTGCCATAAACCTGCCTTGGTCACTTAGAGGTCAGATGCCTGTCCCGTGACAAGGAATCTTAGTCACTAAAAAGTCAGATGCCTGTCTCGTGACAAGGAACCAATCGGAAGTTAGCTGGTGGCGCTATGCTTTACGACCCTGGGTGTGCTTTACGGACAAGCACACAGCAATGACGTAGAGAGCATAGCAACCACCCTGGGAGGGCCTATGGGCCATAACAACCAGTTGACCAATCAACACAGGGCAAGCCCTCCAAGCCTGGAGGCACACCAATTGTGAGCCTGTGCGTACCCCTAGACACTCCCCTTACGCTGCCCTATAAGATCTTTGGGGAGACCTTAGGAGCCGTCTTTTCTAGCCATCCGCCATGGCGGGTGGGTGAAAGACCCGCGCTAACATGGGGTTAGCTCGTTAAATTACAATAAAGCCTCGTGCAGTTTGCAGCAAGCTCTCGAATCCGCCTGGTGATTGGGGTGACCTTGAACGTGGCCTGGGACCCCGGATACCTGAGTTTTCGGGGGTCTAACAGTAGTCTCTTCAGTTTACTGCGTTAAATGGGTTGGCAGGATGGAAAGGACTGATTCACTTGTCAGCCTCGTGTCAGCAAGGGACAGTAATGACCTCCAAATTCACTCCTACCTGACAAAACCTTTGACTTTTCTGCATTCTATTCACGTATCTCCCCCACCCCCCAACCAAAAACATCACCATTTTACTAACAAGTAACGAATGTGTCATACACAAAACAAGATTCCAACTTGAAGGCCATTCAACCATTGATACCACGTTATTTTCAGACATAAAAGAAACCCCCAAATTTATAGCCACTGTCTCTGTTGCTCCTCATAGTTCTGTTCTCAAGAACCTGGGTCCTCTCATCCTCTTTTTCCCTCATCCTTGGCTGCTCGGCCTTGTATCTCAGGGTCCAAGATGGCTGCTGCAGGTGTAGATGCTGTGTTGTGGACACGGTGTCCTCCAGTTCAGCCGTGCCCTCTGGTCTTTTCAGAAATCCCTGTGGGGAAGTAGCGGAGTCCCCCCAAACCTGCATTTCCTGTCTCAGAAACCAATGCTGGTTTTGTCCTCGTAAGCAGAGGTTCGCGTGTTCCTGCAGCAGCTCTGGTTAAGGACCCAGGTGATTTGGCGAGTCACTTTCAGCAGGGAATATAAAGCCCTAATCTCCCAATGAAGTATAAATTTGGCTGCTACCTCCTCCAGCTCTCTGCTGTGACTGTGAGGTGGACCTGCTCAACACCACATAGAAAATGCTAATGGTGTCACACAGTTTGAGGACAAACTAATTATCTGCTATTGCAGCTGCAAATGCTGAAACATACCTAAAGATGGCGCTGGGGAGACCCATACTCTGTTTATGACTACGACACGGCAGAGCCCAGACTGGCTGAGCAGGTTTGCAAGCCCAGTGCCTGTAGCAAAAGAGGTACAGTCATCCAGGCTTGAGCAAATCATTCAAGCCCCAATCTAACGAAAACCAAGCAAAAGAAAACAAGGAACTAAACGCCATCAGGCTCCAACAGCTGCATCCAGAGCTTAAGAGAGGACAGAGTCCATCAGTCAAGGACACAGACGCTGGCAGGCCCCCGACGGAGCTCTAATCCTTTACTGGGTATGACCTGTCCTCTTAGCCAGTTTGCTTCACTTCTCAAGCTAAGGCTTTCCTAATCTATGAGAGGAGGCTGGCACTTACAGCATCCTCTCTGGGGGAGAATGTAAAAATCCTGGGAACTCTGTCACACACATAGTGCTGGCTGTAATTACCTCACTGCCTCTTTAATGGGATGCTTCTAACTACCCTGTAAGACAGATGGAGCTGGGACATTCAGATTGCTCCAGGGTGATAGGAGATGATTGGGAGGGACCCAGATAATGGTTCCAAAATAGTATCTTCCTACCTCCCTGCCCCTTTGCCATCAGGAACTCACAGCAGTTGTGTGAGCAGACAGCAGTGGAGGGAGTGGCTTGATTGGCAGGTGGTCCAGCCAATTAGACCTCAGGATCCACAGAGAACATAGTTTCTTCTTTCTAGCTCTGCTGGTCCAAGCTCATCTCCTTTACACTAAGAACCAAGTCCAGACCTGGGCAATTTGTGAAGGGCTGGTTCTGTGCACATCTCTGTCCTTTACTCTGATCTATGGCATCTCCGTTCTTCCCACCCGGTCAAGTTCATTTCCATCGGCAGACGTTGGTCCTCGCTCATAGCTTATTCCATTATCTTATTCTGGATTCAGGTTACAAGTCACTCTTGAGTCACACATTCCAAAGTAACCACTGGCCATTCATCACTAGGTTGCTTTAGCTCCCTGCAAAATTTATCATCTGATAATTCCTTTGTCACATTTCTTCATGAACACATGAGCCTGGTAGGGATAGGGGTCGTCTCTAGTTATGTCTCCAGATTCTAGGACAGTCCTTGGCAAATGGCAGATATACCAAATAATATACGTGAATGAATGAATGAATGAATGAATGAATGAATGAATGAGATGTGCAGGTGCCTCTGGCTTCCAGCTCCATCTCCTTTTGTCTCTTGGAGACATGCTACTAGTAAAAGATGGTAAGATACATTGTGGGGATTTGTGGCAAGTTCCCCTCAGATTCGATGCATGATGGAAAGCTAGCATCTCTGAGGAGGGCAAGCAAAAATTGGCTTTACACTACACAGATTTATTTTCTTTAACTTTTATTAACTAAATTTGTTCTTTCGCAGTTGACACGTGTATAGAACGCATTCTGTTTAATCTCATCCCCACCCTGGCTTACGGAAGAAACATCTCTATATGATGGATGGTGGTGGGTGCAGAGACTCTTCATTGCTCAGGGTGCTGAGAACAAGGGGCAGCTGTGTGCTTTACCCTAAACAGGATGCTTGCTTGGAAAGCATCTCTCCACAGCTTGGAAAATATTGTAAGAGAAAATGGAAGGTAAAAACCAGAAGGCCCGGAGAAGGGATTTTGATGGGGGAAGTACTTCTGTATATGTTTCTCTTATTGGTTAATGAATAAGACACTGTTCGGCCAATGAGGCAGGAAGCATAGGCAGGACAAGGAGACAAGGGGAATTCTGGGAAACATAGTCAGACAGAGTCGTCACGTATAGCCTGGGAAGAGGGGATTCACCAGGCATTCTCTAGTAAGATGAGGCCATGTGGGAATACATAGATTAATAGAAATGAGTTAATTATCAGGACAGAGCTAGCCAATAAGAAGTCCAAGCCATTGGCTAACAGTTGTATGATTAATATAGCATCTGTGTGTTTATTTGGGGCTGAAGTGGTTGTGGGACCAGGCTGGCGGGGCAGAAACTTTCAAGCAACAGGCTGCAAAACCCGCTAAGCATGACACAGCTATTGCAATCATGTACACACAGCAGCCGTGCTTGCCCGCACTGTGCCTACATAATAACACTCTTCACAGCCATTCACAGATGGCAGAAGGCCTCAAAGGGCCCTACCTGCTCATGCTGAACTTTTGGCTATTAATTGATGTAGCACGAATTCTAATTGTTCTTAATTATAAAAACTCAGAGTCAGATATTGGGGTTAAAACTGAAGATAGAGAAGCAAAGCATCCAACCACTGGAGAGTTCTCACCTCTACCTATGAGCCGATGGATGACACTTTATGTTCAAATCATAACAGTTTCTTTAAAGCATTATAAAGTGTTCAGATTCAGGCTTGTTATAGCAGTGCAGGCTGAGATCATACCTGTAAGGCTCAAGCAGTAGCCTGAAAACAGGTCATTGTGGGACTGGGATCTGCCTTGCTCACAGTTTAACAGTCTGGTTTTCCGAATCACATACCTAAAGTTGCTTTGGTGTCTCCTTTAGTCTCTTGCTCTCAACCCCACCAATCTCAAAGGTGTGCTTGGGTAGTAATGACCGTATCTGAAGATTGAAAGGGGTCACTTATTTGAAAGCACTAATTATAAAGTATGACACCCAGCAGATAAGCAATGCTCATGGCTTTCTTCCTCCTGATTACCAAGGGAGGAAAGCTAAGGCTCACGGGTGTGCTGTGGAGATCCTATGTCCTCTCAAAGGATCTCTGGCTGACAGTTTGGACTCTGAGGGTAAAAGCTGTCTCTAGCCTAGAGCAGATTCATAGCTCCACCCTTGAAAATGCCTGTCTGAAACCCCTGAGTGTGCATTTCTGGTAGTGTGGACTGCTGATGCTGCTGTAGCCCTGCCTCTGACCTCCAAAGAATCCGAGCTATTGTGTTAGGATTTCTTCTCACCAGAAAGTGAGTAGAAGCAAGATGCTCCTCCATTCCCTGGTAGATGAAAACACATTGTTTTATTTTTGAATTGTTATTGGCTCAAAAAAATGTGTTTTGGTAAGTGCAGTAGAAGGAATAAAAGCTGTGTCAAATAAATGAATGGAAAATTTTAAACTTAACCAATGGATTGCTTCCTAATAGCTGATGGACAAATGACACCATCTCACTAGGTCCCAGTGTGTGGCGGTTTGGATGAGAATGGTCCCCTTAGGCTAGTGTGTTTAAATGATTGATTCCCAGTGGGCAGAATTGCAGGAGAGGAATTAGGAAGTGTGACCTTACTGGAGGAGGCACGTCACTAGGAGTGGACTTTGAGGCTTTAAAAACCAGTATCATTCCCAGTTAGCTCTCTCTTTGCCTCAAGGTTGTCACAAGATGTGAGCTCTGAACCACTGCTCCAGCACCAGGCCTTCTGCCATGCTCCCTGCCCGGTATATTATCACAGCAATCACAGCACCTGAATGCGCACAGTGGGAACGGAGAAGTTTGTGTCTATGAACGAAGAACGAACACATGAACATGTGCGGTGACAGGCAGCTAAGGCTCCCCAGCTGCCAAGCCGTGTGTGTTCTCCAGAGTGCTGGTAGGATGACAGTCAGCCATGCTTGCTTGCTTGTCACCTGTTACCTGCTTGGGGCTTGAGTAGGTTGCATGGTAGCCCAGCCAAAGCTTCATCCGTCTGGAATATAAGAACGTAACACTTTGGGGGCTGGAGAGATGGCTCAGCGGTTAGCACTGAGCTCATTTTTGCAGCCAGGAAGTTTAATGAGGCCAGATTACTCCGAGGTTCTTTTCTTCACCCTTTTCTACTCTTAATAGGTTACTTTGTTCCTCACCTATCTACCTATCTACCTATCTACCTATCTACCTATCTATCTATCTATCTATCCTATCTGTCTCTATCTATCCTATCCCTATCTATCTATCGTCTATCATCTCTCTATCATCTATCTATCTATCTATCTATCTATCTATCTCTCTATCCATCTATCATCTCTCTATCGTCTATCTATATATCTAGCATCTATCTATCCTGTCTCTATCTATCCTATCCCTATCTATCTATCTACCTATCTATCATCTATCTATCTATCCTTCCTTCCTTCCATTCTTTCTTCCTTCTTTCTTTTCTTCCTTCCTTCCTAACACAACCCAGGTTTTGTTCTACTGTGAGACTGCAGCGGGAAAAGCACACCTTGCGGGTTAAGAGTTCTGTTTGCAGTTAATAATGAACTCCTGTTTGCCTTATATTTGTTTGACCCATCTGCACCAGATGTACTTGATCACATGTAGGCGGGAGGCAAGAAATGCATCCGGATGTGAGTTTGCTCCTCACTGGATGTAGGTGGAAAGCACATAGTCAGAAAACACGTCAGGGTGTATGCTTGTCCCTGATTGGACCTGATGGGAAATGTGGGTAATTATGGGATTTGCCTTTTTAAACCCCTGAAAACTGTGGCTCGTGAATTTTCTGAGAATTCAAAGAGATGGGCCTGGCCAGAGTCCATCAATCTGGCCAGTATTTAACTAAAACTTGCTTTAAATTTGGCTTTATATTGTGGTGATGGTCTTTTTCTCTACCGGTGGGGTTAACATTGCCTCTGACACATCACACACAGTCAACATAGTTGTTGACTTCATCCCCAGCCCTGTGGCTGGGTGTGGCTGCTTTTAAGATGATCCTATTCTCTCTATAGCTGATGGGTTTTGGAAAGGACAGGCCCTAATTCTGACCTATGAAAGCTGAGAGAGAAGTCTTCTAGGTCAGTGGTGGAATGCAGAGCTGTGTGGATACCATTGTTCCTAGAAAAGAATCACAGAAAGAAAGTGCCCCTTCATTCTCCAGATTTTGTCATTTTGGGATGGAATACTTGGAGCTACTGGCACTGTCTTGACACCTGCCTGAGATGCCAAATAATGATGGCAGAGAAGGGGAACTGGGGGAAGGGTGGCAGAAACTGGCACTGAGCGCTATTGTTGAATGGCTGATTCAACAACCAGACTCAGATCTGCCCTGGCCCCTGGAATTCCTGATTTGCAAAATAATGAATTCTCTTTTGTTTAAGCCAGCTTGAGTCAGGGTTTTGTTCCCAGCCATGAAAAGCATCCTGACGAAGGGAGGATTTGAAGCAGACTCTCCTCCCAGACCCAGCAGCTGAGCTGAATGCCACTAAGAATAATTACCAACAGTGTGTTGCAGGGGCTGCACGCGGAGCAGGGGTGAAGAGGGTGAAATAAGAGAGGCTTAAAAGGACAGGGATGGTGGGAATGGAGAAAGAAAAGAAACGGGTTAACGGGTTAACGAAAGGAGACCGGGGTAGAGTGTGCCTGGGACCCTGGGCTAGACCGCAGGTCCCTAGGCAAGCGGAGCAAACCAGAGCTGTCACTTCTGGGGCAGCTCCATCCTATTTACTCAGAATGTGTTGAACCTCAGATGTTCTATATGGTGACCCCACAGCCAGCACTGTTAGACCCCCGGAAAACTCAGGTATGGGGTCCCAGGCCACGACCTCGGTCACCCCAATCACCAGGTGGATTCGAGAGCTTGATGCAAACAGCACAAGGCTTTATTGTAATTTAATGAGCTAACCCCATGTTAGTTCCGGTCTTTCACCCACCCGCCATGGCGGATGGCTCGCAAAAGACAACTCCTAGGACCTCCTGAGAGATCTTATAGGACAGCGTAAGGGGAGTGTCTAGGGGTACGCACAGGCTCACGATTGGTGTGCTTGGAGGCTTGGAGGGCTTGCCCTGTGTTGATTGGTCAACTGGTTGTTATGGCCCATAGGCCCTCCCAGGGTGGTTGCTATGCTCTTCGTCATTGCTGTGTGCTTGTCGGTAAAGTACACCCAAGGTCGTAAAGCATAGTGCCACCAGCTAACTTCTGATTGGTTCCTTGTCACAAGGCAGGCATCTGACCTCTAGTGACTAAGACAAGGTCATAGAGCATGTATGTGTTACTGTCATGGCTGCCGAAATGGGGAGCTGGTCCCTTCAGCACCTAATCATTCCTTGTCCAGTCACATCATCTTTCTTTCCAAAGCATATGGTGGACTACCAGAATTACAGATTGTAGCGCCCCATGGAGTCGTAAAGGACCAAGAAATCCAACCCCCTCAATTCGTGATTGGAGATGCGAAGAAGAGTATAGGGAGACACTGTAGCCCCGCCTCCCAGGAGCCAGCAACAAGTATGCTTGACTATTCCTGTGAGGGCGTGGTCAGGGGAGATTCAGGATGACACGTGGGGAATTCTTAAGGAGATGACAGATGTGGGAGCACTCTCTTTTTCTGGGCTCCCTAGCCTGCTGCCTCAGGGCACTCTCTCTCTGGCTTGTGTTTGACTGGTGTTTATCTGAATAAAGGCATCCTAACCCCTATACCTGGTGCCCAACGTGGCCTCCTTAAGAATTCCCCACGTGTCATCCTGAACCTCCCCTCACCACGCCCTCACAGGCATAGTCAAGCATACCTGTAGCTGGCTCCTTGGAGACCGGGCTACAGTGTCTCCCTACAGAAGAGGACTTAGATAATAACCTCGTGGAAGAACCCAAACTGAGACTAGGTGCCCTATGTCCCCTGTAGCACAATCCCCTCAAATTGGCATCAAGAAACTTTGGGTGGCCATATTATCTTAGGAAGGGCAGCACCAACTAGTCATAGTAATTTGTTTCCAACCAGAAACACTTCTCATAGGTTTTTTGTTTCATTTGTTTGTTTACTTGCTTGCAAACCTAAAATGACAAGAGAGTCTCTAAACTTGAAATATGGAGGCATTCTTTCTGGAGTCTATTAGCCCATGGGGAATTGCTTTTCCCAGAGCCTCTTCCAGGAATAATATTCTATAAATTACACAGTAGCAAAAGCACTGAATAGACTTGCCTCCAGAGAAAGAAAATCAACATATAAAGAGAGGCAGAGTTAGGAAAGAGTGAAAAGTGGACAGATTAGTGGATGGATGGATGGATGGATGGATGGATGGATGGATAGGTGGGTGGGTGGATGGTCAGACGGACAGTGGATAATGGGCCTAGCCTATAGATGTATGGTTGGATACACAGTTGGAGAAAGACACTGTCATTTGACCCCCTAACTAAAAGTAGACTTGTTACATTATCCCATATATTTCTATCCATCAATTAGTATAGGCTGCATATGGGTTGGGCTTTTCTTCTTCTAGTGGTGAGTTTTGTCATTATACTAAACATCAAGTGATCCCCAATTTTCAATAATTTATCTAACAATGTTTATACCATACTTTCATATCAATGGGGCCAAGCTGGACCCTAAACTTCTGCTTTATGGTCAGGTCTTCCTTTTCTGTCCTTAATACTGAGACCCAGAAAGGAGGAAGGAAGACTTTCTCCTAACACCCCTGGTGCCAAAAGAAGTCAAAGAACTGCCAAGAACTGTCTTTTAAGACCTCAGCCTAAAACTGGCAACAGCCACATCTAGCTACACCACTGACCAAAAGTAGTTGTATTGGCAAGGCCTAAATTCAACAAAAGAAGAAAATTATACCCCACTCATAGGGAAGTCAAGACAAGGAAGAAAAGAAAGGAAATATTATGGGTGTTGGGGACTGAAACGCCAGGCTGACCCCACCCCCCTGACGATGGGCGGGGCACACACAGTGACATGACACATCATTGCCACATCACTCCTTACGTGTTACAGACTTGCGTGCTGACTCTGAGCATGTGTGAAGCCTCAGTGCGCATGCTCAGTTTTCCCTTTAATAGCTTATACCGCCCCCAACTTTCCTCTCTTTTTCTTTCTCTTGGGTTGGCTGCCAATCCATCCCCATCTGACCCCCTCTTTCCTTTTTTAAATAAACTCCACGTGGGTTTGTCGACTCATGGTTCGTGGTTCATTACCAATGCTGCAGCAAAATAACAACAATGGGTATTTTTGCTAATTCCCAAAAGGGGAGGATCTTCTATGATTGACACCATTACAGAACACTGGAATTTTCAACCCGATGGTTAGTTTGTGGTTCCTAGGAAATACCTAGTAGCTAAATTAAATGGGATGTTGTGCCAACCCTGACTGTTCCTCACTTTCAAGACACCGCTTCCTCCTCCACTCAACTTTTCACTCTACCGTCTTTCGTCGGTTTTGACAAACTGTTGATTTTTCTATTTATGTTTAACATGGACTTTTCTACTGTTGGTGGCCATGGTTGAACCCTCTGAGCTGCCCCGCAGGGGAAGGGTCTGAGAGACAGCAGCTCTGTGTGGGCTGAGTTGACATATCTACACAGCAGAGCTTGTATAGTCAGTTGCTTGGGTGTTTCTGCTACAATCACTTACTTTCTGGAAATGAACCACACTGGGAAGAATGACTGCACCGTCATCAATAACAGCAAGCGTGAATTTCGTAAGCCTAAGACACTGGTGGCAGAGATGGAAGCCATCATGCATGTCCTCTGTTGGGGAGTTTAAGCCTCAAGAGAATCAACTTCACACTTAATTGTGAAGGAGACAACGAATTCGAAGGATATATCCTTGTCTCTAAAACTATATTGCTTAAGACTGCTATGAAGTGAGTGGTATTTAAAGAATCCATTTTAGTTTGTAGTCCTCTGGGGATGGAGACCCTTTGGTGACAGGTAAAAGCTGCTGTGACTTTCGGATATATTTTGTGGGGACCACATTAAAGAAAAAGAAAGGGTTTTTCTACATAGTTCTACAAACCATTTAACATGACTCTATCTGGCCCCTTGCCAATTAGTGAGCATAATTTGAGGTAGTAATTAATCAAGGTATATATTATACATGATAAATTGCCACCTACAATGGCGTAGTTCTCAGTCTGATGGAGAATTTTGGGTAAAATACTTCACCTCAGTTTTCCCCTCTATAATACAGGGGGGTGGTGTCACTGACAACACATGATTGTTAAGGAGTTCAACTGAAATGATAATAGGCTCAATGCCCTTGCTGCAAATCAAATATAGGCTAATTTATATACATGTAGTGGCTAGGTTTCCATCGGGAGACACCTCTTTGGACCTGTTTGTAAGGGCACTTCCAGGAAGGAAGAACTGAAGACAGAACCTCCATCTTGAACGTTAGCAGAACTGTCCAGGAACTGACACCCTGGGTTAAGTAAAAAAATGTAAACAAGAAATCAGGCAGAGTCTCTACGCTCTTCTGACTGTTTTCTGACCACGGAGGTGTGACCAGGCAACCTTGGGCTCCCACAGCCACAGAAACGGGATGGATGCTCGTGCAGCTCTGGCTTCTCTGTGGCCATGTGAACTGTGACTCCTCAAACTATGAGCCAAAATAAATCCTTCCTCCCTGTTTGGCCACGGTGGTAAAAGGGTTGATATGCTATGTTTATTCACCGGTCACAAAGCTCTCTGGGTGTCATTCGCCTTCTATGGAGAAGGAAATGACAGCATAGAGACTGTGAGGGACATGTGAAAGTCACTCGTGTTAGTGGGCTGGACACGCATGTCATTGCACATGTAATCTGCATTCCTACCTGTTGGGAGCCAAATCCTGGACCTCTTACTCACAAACTCTTTACCCTGCCAAACATCCTCTTTGTGGCTTCCTAATATCCTGCCTATACTAACACCTGGTGCACAAACAACCCATTCTGCCCCTCCCCATATCCTGCTCTACTGACTATATAAGCTAGCCTCAGAAAAATAAAGTTTGCCACTTGATCAGCATCCTGACTTGTGCTCGTTCTTTCTGCGTCTCTTGTCCCCATTCCCTATCCCTGACTCTCTTGTCCCAGGTTGACATCCACAGGTCAGGACACCTACCCACTCTATCATTACATCTCTTAGATGCAGTGTGTGACGTGGGCAGACTCCCAGGCATACACACATTGCCTCTCTTTACCTCCATCCAAGAGGACTTGAGCAATCTCTGGGTCCCTCACACACGCAGTTGGGTGATTTGTCCGTCTTCCTGATCACACAGGTGTGTAGGGGGCTCTGCCCTCTTGCAGCTCTGTGACCCTGATTAAAGCATCAAGCTCCCCTGTTTTCCACCCCTTCTTCTGTGAAAGAGTGCCAGCAATGTTCGCTCTTAATATCGTACAAAATTACTGTGAGGTCCAAGTAATAAAAACAAAAGTCCACAGCACCTTTAAATCCTTTAAACGCCGGGTTTCTTTTATTACTGCAAAAAGCTGTACTGGGTCTCATAAAGCAATGTGCCACCTAACCTCTCTGGAATGGTCCCTTCAAAACTCCCTCCTTGCCTTGCGACAAGCCACAGCTCATTCTGATGGGGCCATTTTGGCCCAAGACACATTTGGAATGTTTCTGGGAAACTGTGCCTTCATAGTTGGCTTATAAATCAAGTGAGAAAATTGGTATTTGGACCTCACAGACAGCCCTCCATTTCATTTTGTGAGCCAAAAAAAAAAAAAAATGGTTCTTCCAAGCTTGCTTGCTTGCCTGTCTTATTCATAAGAAGCCGTTCAGAATAAATTATGCCTATTTAAAAAAAATCAAATCCACCCCCAGAGAGGGAATGGCTTGCCTCATGAAGACTATCAGAGAAGTCTAATTTGGGAAACTGAAAGCAATGTCATCATTTCACAGTCACAGCTTATGTACATATAACTGAAACAATGGCTCGGGCCCACTGAACTCACTCACTGGGTTTGGCAGCAATATCAGGAAATGCATGCCTGCAATCATCTCTGACTTGAAAATTATCCTTATAGTCATATCATCTAAGCCATAAAGAAGTAAAATACCTATGTTTTAAATGCGTGTATATACACCTGTAATGTTTTACACACACACACACACACATACACACACACATTTGTTTTTTCAAACTAGGACATGACAAATTTACATCTCCTTTAGACCCACAGAGCAGCAAGAATCCATAGTAAATTAGCACATATGGTCTCATCATAGCAGGAGTATCTCATACCACTTATGGCAGTTCTGTTATAGAATCTCAGAATAGTGAGATTCATTTCTTAAGGCTTTGAAATGTCAATCCTTACAGGGCTTGCCACTGGACCTGACTATTTAACCACTTAACAAAATACATCCTCCTTTATTTCATAAGGGAAGTCTGATTCTTTTTTTTTTCAGGGATTTATTTATTTATTTATTTTTATTAGTTCAAATTAGGAACAAGCTTGTTTCACATGTCAATCCCTTCTCCCTCTCCCTCTTCCTCCCCTCACCCCTCCTACCCCACCCCAACCTACCCCTGACCCCATCCACCCTCCACTCCCCAGGCAGGGTAGGGCCCTCAACAGGGCTCCACAAAGTCCACCACATCATCCTGGGCTGGGCCTGGGCCCTCCCCCATGTGTCCAGGGCAAGAGTGCCTCCCTTCACGTGGGATGGGCTCTAAAAGTCTCTTCTTACACCAGGGAAAAATATTAATCCACTACCAGTGGTCTCCTAGAGCAGAGGCCTCCTCATTGACATCCATGATCAGGGGTCTGGATCAGTCTTGTACTGGCCTCCCCGACAGCATCTGGGGTCGATGTGCTCCCCCTTGTTCAGGTCAACTGTTCCTGTGGGTTTCTCCACCCTGGTACAGACCCCTTTGATCTTCATTCCTCCCTCTCTGCAACTAAATTCCAGATTTCAGCTCAGTGTATATCTGTGGATGTCTGACTCTGCTTCCATCAGCCACTGGATGAGGGCTATAGGATGGCCTAAAAAGTAGTCATCAATCTCATTTTAGGAGAAGGGCATTTAGGTCATAATCCTTATTTAATTTATATACTTAAATCATTACTTTGAAAAGGTGACTACAGCAAATAAATACCAATAATCCATGCATAGGTGCTATTCTCTGTGCTCTTAAATATAAATTAGCATGGTTAATTCTTTCCATCACTCACATAATTAATGATGTGACTGTTACGATGAAGAAATTTAATCAAAAAGATTAAGTGAACTTAATGCCACACAGCCGGTGGTGAGTAGCAGGGCTGATTTTGAGGTCCATTCTCAGGCCCTGAATTGTCTTGCTTTCCACGGTAGCCTAGAAGGGATACAGAGCATGATGTCCGGGCCTCAGTTTGGTCCTACATACAGAGCAGAAGAGTAATAATCCTGTCTGGACTGGTGGAAGATGTAAGGATTTTAGTCAAAGGGTACTACAGCCATAGTCCAAGTGGACCTGGCTATATCTCAAACTCGCAGTTGAAGTGAGCATCATCCACACAGGACTACTTTTGCAGCTATGCATAATATTAGAGTTTAAAGGCCATAGAGGCTTGCAGCAAAGGTCCAAAAAGCTGCTAAAGACAGGCAGTGTGTAAGGGTCGAATTTTCTGCATGGAGTTCCTAAGTTGGCAATGTGTAGAACTGGGAGGGTAAAGTGAGTTGCAGTGAAAGCCCAGGCTATTAGAACTACCAGGGCATGAGAACATGAGACATCTATTAAGAAAAATAGCTGGCACCAATTGGAAGCAGCCCAAGAGAGAGGCTATGTGTGCTGCAAGCAAGCAGTAGAGCTAAGGCAGGACTCCCAAGCCTGCTGGAGCCCAGATGACTGCACCAATGGCCACAGATGCTGAGCATCAAGCTCCAGGGTGTGGTGTTCTCCCGATTGGGTTCTGGACTCACTCTGGTCCAGTCTCCCCTTCCTGTATTTCCATTCCTCCACTTGAGATGGGAATTTTTACTCTGTGTTCTCTACTGCAAACTGTAACTTGTTTTTAGGCTTTGAAAGGGCTCACTGTCAAAGACCTTGAGTCTCAGAAGAGACTTTGGAATTTTAAACAGTGTTGAACAACTAAACTACAGGGACTTAAGAAGTTAAGAGTGGATACCTTTTGTACCGAGATAGCCATGGGCCTACAAGGTCCAGGAAGAAATGCTACAGTTTGAATGGGAAATATCCCTCACAGGTGTGTGTAATTTGAATATCTGATCCTCAGCTTGTGATGCTGTTTTTTTTTGGGGGGGGTTGTAGTACCTTTATAAGATGGGGCTTAGCTGGGTTGTTGAGGAGTGGTGGGCCTTGTGGGTTATTGCCAGGTTCCAGTTATAGCTTAGGTTGTATAGTTCCTGGTATGACCAAGTAGCTGCCATGGGTTCCATGGACAAAGTCCAAAGGCTGCCCTGCTTTTTCATCATTGTGGACTGTACCTGCTCAAACCCTGAGCCAGGTGTTTTGACACAGCAAAAAGGAAAGTGTCTCCTTCTAGGGAGGGACTCCACAATGGGAACCAAAGACGGCCATCTACCTAATTTTTCTGTTGGTAGGATTGTCTGTGGGAGGCAAGGCATTTATCATCCCTGAACCTTGGACATTACATAACTTATAATATCCACTCCATCGTGGTGACAGTGAGGAGAAAATGTGTTTCTATGTTTTTAAATCATCCCTCCAAACCAAGAAGTACTGCCCCATTGCTTAGGAGCCTCTGAGGTATAAAGAAACACAAGTACATGAGGTATTGCTATCAGTACGGAGAGTGCCCTCAATCCTATAGCAATGCTCTTATTGTTAATACCCTAATGGCAGCCGTAGAGTCTTCCTAAGTGTGCCCATTTGAATTCCTCTGTGCCCGTCCATCCTCTGGCTACTCCCCCTCCTTTCCTATTTGCCTGAAAGACTCTCAGTACCTGGCACAGGATCAGAACTCAATATATACGATCCACTCTGCATGCTTGCTCTTCAGAGGCCAGCCAGCCTCCCTGGGGCCCTAGTGCTCACTTTCCACGTCTACTCTCCTTTACTTGAACCTCCATACAGTAATGGCCCAGCTGTTTCCTGATCATTTATCCCCGCATAGATCACACGTCTCTAGCTGATGCTCAAAAATACATGTTGGGTTAATGAATAAATAATACCTTAATTTGCCCTAGGAGCTATAGTTACAATACTCTCAGAAAGCAATATTCCTTAAGGAGCCGGGTCAGGTGATATTTTGCTGAGGAGAAAAGTATAAGCCCATGACCCCCACAAAAAAAACAAACAAACAACAACAGAAAACAATTACTGATTGCTTAATTGGAGTTTCACAGTGCACTCTCGTTCTAAATGCATTGCTTCACTTACTACCAAGTGTAAGAGGTTAGTTAGGGCGGCTCTCTGGGGGTCAAGAATGCTAAGAGAGTATGGAACAGCTAAGCTGCACACAAAAGCTGTTGTGGACCAACAAGAGGTATCCAGGGAAGCTTGTCTGAGGCACAGCAGCTCAGTGAAACACAAAGCACCACCCAAATGCACAGGTTAGAATTTATAAAGAAAAAAAAATGAGGAGTGGATTAGGGCAGAAATCTCTTTGCAGAAGGGTTTCAAGATGATACTGTTAGAAGCATAAGCTCTCCACACAGGCTAAACGTCCTGAGATCCTTCTTTCTCTCAGATTTGCAGAGAGCCACCTGTGCTCCTAAGAACCAGGGAACCAGTGACTGTCCTTAATTATGTAGGCATGTTGGAGTGGCCATTTACACTATGCCTGCAATTCCTCCTCCTCTAATTGCTGGAAGCACACCTAAGAAGAAACACCCTCCCAGCTCCCCCTTACTCCCCTCACCCCCCACCCCCCGCCAGGAGACCACAGGGCATGCTGGCAGCCATGGAGGAGCACTGGCTGAGGTCAGGGGCTGCATTTTGCATTTGCCTCAATGCCTGGGTGGTCTCCAGAGCTGGTGCCAAGGAGCACACATTGTAGCAATTTAGCAGGGAGACCACAGACGTGGTTAGAACAGCAAAGGCTGGGGTGGGTTTTGAGATTGGCTCCACGCCCCACCTCTGCCAACTACACCCCTGCCACCCACAAGATGAGAAGGTGATTTCGGCCCAGGACACAGGACACCTTCCTGCCCTTCTCTGTGTCAGTTAGGAGGCATCGTTACTGACCTCTCCTGACCTTGGGTCACTCAGAAGATTAGTAGTGAGGACTCTTGCCACTTATCATCCAGTGTCTTGCTTGGATCTCAGACTAATGAAGTCTGGGGCAGAAAAAGAGAGTAATCTTTCCTTCTCAGGAGGCTGAGAGACACATCCTGTACGGTGACTATTTATATTTAATAGCTGTACTGTTCCTGAAACTTGTGTAGATACCGAAAGAGATTGGTCAGATAGCAGCCCCAGCTGTTGGAACTCTGACATGCGCCTGGTTTTCATTTTCTTTTAGTATACAAGGCCCAAAGAGAAGGTGATGGAGTTGGGAAAGGAGAGCTTGAGCCCCGTGGGTGGGGCAAAGACCTCATGAGCTGAGTCCAAGAGGCTTCCAGCTCCGAAGGCTGAGGGCCTGGGTCGAATTACACCTAAAGCCACCTTTCAGTCACAAGGCTGTCCTGTCTTCATTTCTGTGGCTGTGAAGAAAGACCTCCGCAAAAAGCAGCTTGCGTTAGGAGGTATTTGAAATTACAGTTCTAGGCTACAAGTCACCACGGTAGGGAAGTCATAATGACAAGATTTTGAAGTAGTACTCACACAAAGTCAAGAGCAGAGAAGGAGTTCACTTATTCTTATTTACTCAACTCACTTTTTTTTTTTTTTTTTTTTAACTCTTACTTGGTCCAGGACCCAAACTAGGGTATGATACTGCCCATTGTGGCCTGAAACTTCCACCTCAATTAACCCACTTTAAAAACAAAGCAAAACAAACAAACAAAAAAACAACTCCCTCATAGGCAAACCACCTGGACTAGGCAGCCCCTCACTGAGCCTCTCTGCTTAGATGGTTGCATCACGTTGACCGGTTCAAACTAACCAGGCAAACAAGCACCATGTGAACAAAGCTGCCACACCAGTATACCAGACTATCTTGAAAATAAGCTTAGACTGCACCATGTTGACTTTCAACTCTACAAAAGACATCACTGACCTCATCTGAGAAGCAACCAAGCCACGGAAGCTGAGGATGTGAGCTTCAGGGTCAGACAGCTGGCTGATGGTTTCCCAAGAGGCTCAGTTCATCCATCTGTAGATCAGAACCTTGCATGGCTCCCTCCCAGGTTAATTCAGGAAGATGAAGATCAATAGGAGCTAAACCTCTTAGTGCCATGTCTTAACGTCCACTAGGGTTGCTGTGAAGGGATGGATCTAGATAATATATGATGTGTCTGTGGCACTGAATAGCTGTCAGAGGTCGGCTTTCTGGCCCCCCTAGCTCACCAGCCTGAGCTGCATCTGAACCCTGTATGCCTAAGACTTGGCACAGAGTAAACCTTCCACAGTCTCTGGCTTACACGGGGGAAATGAGGCTGCTGAGCTCCTGCATGGCCTCTTTGGTTCTGTTATCATTTTGTGCTGCAGCATCTTTCTGCAAACATGAGCCCAGCCCTACACACACACACACACACACACACACACACACAGAGAGAGAGAGAGAGAGAGAGAGAGAGAGAGAGAGAGAGAGAGAGAGAGAGGACATAAATTCACACAGACACAGCATAGACATATACAAAACAGACATACAAACACACACAGAAAGACATGCACACAGACACACAGAGAAAAAGACACACACACACACACACACACACACACACACACACACACACACACACACACACACGTCAGCAGCATCCCAGCAGTCTCTGAGCTCCAGGAGACAGCATCAACCCTGATGTGGCTCCTTGGCCACGGTACAATCACTTGCCAAGGCTGACCCTCGGACAGAGCTGTAGCTGAGCTGACAATTAGGGCTGACATTCTCCAGGCTGCCCCAGCCAGCCACGCTTCCTTCCCCCGTCACCTGATTGTGACCCAGTGATTTGGGCCCAGCTGTGCCTGGCCAGACACTGCTGCTTCTCCAGCCAGAGCAGCAGCACTGCCTGGAAAACATGAAGGACTCTGAACTGAGAAAGAATTTTTAATGGACTTATGCTTTCATATGGCAGCCACACAAAGGCACAGGCAAAAATAGCTACTGCAAATTGCTTCCCCATTTTAAAGCCTCTTTCTCAAAGAGATGCATATCTTCAGGGAGACTTGCTTGTCTGGGAAGAGCTAAGGGTCAAAGAACAATGGGGGCCAGACAAAAGGCACATTTCGGGGCGGGGTGGGTTGGGGCAGGGCGGGGCAGGGTTGAGCAGGGGGTGGGAGGACAGTTATGTCTATGAAGAGCAGCTGTTGTTGTGGAGCGCTCAGAACCTACCTCCATCCACACACGTGTACAGAACCCACTAGAAGGAAAGTCGGTGTGGGTTTTCTCTCCTTTCCTTCATTTGTTTTCAGGGTTAGACTACTGCCCTGTGGGTCCGGAACTAAGAGACCACTGTTAGTGGGAGGGCCCTTTCCCCTTGCTGAGGAAATCAAGGCCCTGTTTCAATGCAGCACACATCTGAGTTCTTCTAAAGTCAACAACCCCGTGCTACAGGCCAGGCCAGTTTGCTGGGTACTTGGGGACAGGGATGTGTCATCAGATAGACTGTGTTCTGACTACCTGTACTTACGAGTTGACTTCAGGGAAGAAAGACCCCAGTAGTCACTGGGAGCAGTGACTCAAAACCTTCCCAAATTCCATCTTAGGGATGTGAAGGCAGGGTAGTAATGAGTTCACTAGGCCCAAGATCAATGATAAATGGGTGTTTTATTGGGGAACAACTTACACAGATAAGATAAATAACCTCTGAGGCAATCCAGATTTAGCAGATGCAGTCTCGGCCCTTCCAATCCAATCCAAGACCAGAGAGACAGAGAGAGAGAGAGAGACAGAGAGAGAGAGAGAGAAAGACAGACAGAGAGAGAGAGAGAGAGAGAGAACCCACCCCAAGCTTCTCCACAATCCATCCAGGACACAGATGCTTTTACTAACTTATCCTGATACACTGCCTACTATGTGACTGCTGGGTTTTTCAACACGATGGTTTTTAGCCCCTTCTTTGGCTAATGAAGTCCTTCACAACTCGGGACTAGGTTCACATATCACCTCCCGTGCAAACTTTCCCCAGGCAAAGAGAACTGCTGGCCCTGCTGTGATCCCAAGCCCTGTTATTAGTGTCACTGCTGAGCTCTGGTTATTGTTTATGCACCTTTCGTTACCACAAGGCTGTCCTCAGGGGCCAATATGCATCTCTGTTATGTCTGAAGGTCCATGCCGAGCACGGAGTCCATCACAAGGTAGATGGATGTTCTGTGCATATTTGCAAGTATCTCTCCAGCTCCCATCATATGTTAGCCATTGGATTAAGGTCCTGTGGACACAAGGCCATGCAGGCCATGGAGCACTTGGTGTGGAGATGTTCAATGGCCTACCTTCCTGTGCCCTCAGTTGAGGAGATGTTACCCTCTTTGCTCACCTTATCTCTACCTCGTGCATCACAATACAGGCTGCTTTATGACCTCTAGTCTCTATTTCCCACCAGGGTGCTATAAGGGTCATTGGAGTAATTCCAATTACTAACGACTGTAATTTAAAAAGTGATATGAGAGAGAGAGAGAGAGAGAGAGAGAGAGAGAGAGAGAGACCATGTGACAGAGCTCAGTAGAGGGATTTATTAGGGGAAAGGAAATGGAAAAAAGGGAAGGGGAGGAAGGAGACCAGCCTCTGGAGACAGGAGCAGCAGAAGAGAAAAGAGAGGTGGTGGATGGACAGAGAGATAGGCAGAGAAGGAAAGAAAGGAACCAAAGACAGACAGAGAAAGAGTAAGAAAGATGAGAGATGGGCAGGGCCCTTTTAGAAGGAAACATAGTGAATGTGCACAGGCGGTGCCCTTAGTGGCTGCAGCTGAGGGCCTATCCTGTCAGAATCCTAAGGGCAGGACAGTACAGATGGCTGAATACTAACACTAACTATTTCAAGTGAAGAGAAGGTTGTTTCATGTTTGTAATAGTTATTTCTTTCCACCCACTGATCTCCATAAGACTCAACCTCCATGCTCCATCTACCTTGGTTCCCGACTGTCACAGAAATTATCTAGACATCTAAGGTGGGCTAGAAAAGTTTTAGCTTTTACTAAAATAGTTATTGCAAGGAGAGAATTTACTATGTTGTGTTTTGAATGTTCTGATAATAACGAGTATAGCTGCCTTGTGGGGTGTATTAGCATCTTAACTTGTCGCTGATGTCAAACGGAGATGAGGGGGCCATGGGGGACACGTTTACCATTATCTGCACACGTGGTGACGAGAAGCAACGTGAAGGAGAAGAACTTGGTTTGACTCGCATTTTGCGAGGGTGCAGGAAACCATGATTGATAGAGAAGGCAGGGGCAGTAGGGGGGGGGGCCGTGAGACAGCCGGTCACATGGCTTCTGCAGTCAGGAAGCAGACTGGGGTGAGTGCTAGGGCCTTACTGGCTTTCTCTTTCCCTTTCTGACCAAGACCCAGGCCATGAGGTGGTTCCACCTACATGTATGGCAGGCTTCCCCCTCAGTGAATGTTCCCTGGGAACACAGACACCCCTAAAGGTGTGTCTCATGAACTCCCCAGGCATTTCTTTTTTTCTTTTTTTCTTTCTTTTTTTTTTTTTTTTTTTGCAATGTCTTAGGGTTTTTATTACTGTGAAGAGACACCATGACCACGGCAACTCTTATAAAGAAAACATTTAATTGGGGTGGCTTACAGTTTCAGAGGTTCAGTCCATTATCTTCATGATGGGGAACATGGTGGCATACAGGCAGATGTGGTTCAGGCCACATCTTGACCAGAAGGCCATAGGAAGTCGACTGAGACACGGGGCGGTCTCCCGAGCATAGGAAATCTCAAATCTCACCACCACAGTGACCCACTTCCTCCAACAAGGCCACACCTCCTAATGGTGCCACTCCCTATAAGAAGATGGGAGCCAATTACATTCAAACTATCACAAGCAAGAAAAAGAAAAGAATGTATTAAGGATCCAAACAACAGATATATATATATATATATATATATATTCCTCATTATCAGAAAAATTCAAACCAAAACCGCAATGAAATACTGCCTCATTTTACATTGACCAGGTAAGAAATAAAAAGTGTTGGTGAGGATATGGAGAAAATGGAACCATTGCATACTGTAGGAATGTAAATTAGTGCAGCTATTATGTATTAGGGAGATCCCCAGGCATTTCTTAATCAACACAACTGCACAGTTGAAACTGACTCATGGGGGGAAGCGAGGTGGCCAGACAAGCCTTGCGCCTTACGTTCACCTGACCACTCCACACAGCGTGGTGGCATACTTGCTATCTTTTTATCCAGTCTTACAGACAAAGAAGCTGTGACAAGTGAGATGAAGCAACCTGAACAGCCAGTAAATGGTATATTCAGAAGCATCTGGTTTCTGTGCTGTCAAAGCTTAGACCCACGGGCCCTGTTATACAGCCAGCTTCAGGCAGCTCACTCGGGATCCAAATCTTCTCAATGCCACAGGAAGTGTGGCTCCATGCCTAGAGCTTGCAATTAGCTAAGCTGGGACTATTTTGGCACAGAAAGTGGCATGCAGGATTGAGGCCTCTCTGCTGGGCATAGTTGTTAAACATTTAGCACACACCACTAGACGGGCCTGAGTTAATAATTGGATGAATGGGGGTGCAGAGGTGGTGAGGGAGGGAGGACTAGGAATTCCTGGTTTTCTTGAGTCTTTCGGTATATTGGCTTTCCTAACAGAGACACCATCATAGGATAAAGTCAGCTAGACGGACAGCTCAAAAGGAAGACTGACGAGAATCTCTGTAAATTGCATCTCTCCCGATGCTCTTAGGATCCCCAAAACCCAAGGATCCTTTCCACAGCCACATCAAGAACTTACGTGCCAGACCCTGTTCAGAGGCCAAGATCCTACCCTTCCAGTTGGGGCTGTGGGCCTTGCAAGTCCACGACTGAGATCAGTGTGTGGAAAGAGAGGATAAACAGAGCAAGATCTGTCCGCAGAAGTCTCCCTTCGTGTCCCTCTCCCTGTTGCTGTGGTAATTATAACTCAGGGAGGGAAGGACCAGTTCTCTTTTACTTCCATGCTACCATCCACTCACTGAGGGAAGCCGCAGCAGGACCTGGAGGCAGGGGCTGAAGTCAGAACCATAGAGGAATCTTGCCCAATGGAGGTTCCCAGGGTCAGCTCCGGCTACATTTCCTATGCATTCAGTTAACCAACCGGCTCCTCCCAGCAAATCCAATGAGGTGACTTTCTCTTTATCTTTCTCCTCATTCTCCAGAGAGAGAGAGAGACTGACTGAGGCACAGGGAGTGGTCACCTGACAAGGTCACATAGCATGAAGTAGCAGCAAGGGTCCAAACACCAAGAACTCTGTCTCTTTCCTCCCCCAGTGTACCTTGCTCACACACCCTTAACTTGCTATCCTGCCCAACGTGCGGATAGAAACAGTAGCCTTATCTACCTCGTAAAGATTTTATGGGAACTGGGTGAATTAACATATTCATTTGTGTGTGTGTGTTTGTGATACTAAAAAAGGCGACAAGCCAAGGCGACTCCTTCCAGTTGTCTACCTAGACTCATCCATTCCTTCACAAATGTTTCTCCAAGTTCTATCATCTCATGTCCCTGAGACGACTTCTAGTCTTCTCACTTCTAGTCACAGCCCCATCAGAGACAGGCAGGCAAGGACACAGCAATGATGGGGGATGTCCTTCAGTGTATATATGTTTCTCTTATTGGTTGATGAGTAAAACACTAATCAGTGACCAGTAGCCAGGCAGGAAGCATAGGCGGGGCTCCCAGACCAGGAGAAGGCTGGAGAGAGGAAGGCAGAGAGAAGCCTCCAGTGAGACGCCATGCTGCTGAAGGAGTACCATGCTGGATTATGGGTAAGCCACAGCCTCGTGGCAATACATAGCTTAATAAAAATGGGTTAATAATTAAGACAGAGCTATCCAATAAGAAGCCTAAGCCACCGGCCAACAGTTTATAAATTAATATAACATGCATGTGCTTATTTGGGGCTGAAGGGCACCAGGACCTGACTGAACAGAAACTTCCATCTACACAGTAACAATATGCAATATTGTACATTCAATGATGCCAGGAGGATGAGAGCCAGAGCACAGGTAGGGTTGGAACTACTTGTAAGCAGTAACAGGACTGTGGCAAGTCTCTAATAGATGTGACCCTCAGGCAGCCCCTGAAGGTCCAGAGACCATACTAGGGGTGATGATGAGTGAATCGATGTCATTAAGGCAGAGGAAATAACAAGTGTGAGTTTTTTAAAAGGCAGGTAAAGAAACCATGGCCTATGTTTTCGGAGACTTGTGAAGAGTCTATTGTTACCGGAGCAGAGAATACTGAGAGACGGAAGGGTCTGTGCGGACATGAGTTGGTCAGATTGTCAGCAGAGGGGCTCTGTGTGCTGACTCTGTGTGCTAATCGCAGCACATTGAACTTGACGCTGACAAGGATGAGGAGCCCTGTGGCCAATGGTTTAGATATGGTGTGCGTCAGAATCTGTGTGTCAAAGTGAAGACTGAAAAACTAATGGAAGACACTAAGGAATCAACCCAGGAGTGTGTGCATGGGATGAGCTGAGAACAGGGAAACAGAACATTCAACCCCTCCCCCTGCCTCTGGAATTAAATTGTTTAGAGCACAATTTCTATCTGTTTAGTTAGTTTTCCACTGCTCTGACCACAGACACACCTTAAGGGAGTACATTGGTTTGTTTTAACTTTCAACTCGACATAACCTAAAATCACCCGGGGAGAGTCACACTGAAGAATTATCAGGATTGCACTGGCCCGTGGTCACATCTCCATGGGATTTCTCCACATGGTCTCTGGACATACAAGTCTCTTTACACTGCACCTGTTGCAAAAGCAGAATTCTCTTCTATCTTTGTGCACCACAAGTTTCTATAATGAAGAAGTAATATGGATCAAATACTTTTTTCTGTTTCCACTGTGACAATCACATGGTATTGTGGACTGAATGGGACCCTTCAAATTTCACATGTTGGCACGATAACCTCAATCTGGCTGTGAGGAGATGGGATCCTTTAAGGAAGTAAAGTCAGGATGAATGAAGTCATGAGGATGCTACTCTAATAGAATTCATGTCTTCATAAGAAAGCACGCACGTGCGCGCACACACACACACACACACACACACACACACACACACACACACACACACAAAGACACACAAACACATACACATATGCATACAAACATGCATACAAACATACACACACATAAATACACACACATAAATACACACATGCACCCACACAAACATACACACACACACTTAAATACACACAAACACATACACACATGCACACATACACACACACACACACATACACACATGCACACAAACATACACACGTAAATACACACACAAACATATACATACACACATGCACATACACAAACATAAATACACACTCAAACACATACACACATGCACCCACACAAACATACACACACACATAAATACACACAAACACATACACACATGCACCCACACAAGCATACACACACATAAAGACACACAAACACATACACACATGCACACATACACACACACATAAATACACACACAAACACATACATATACACATGCACATACACACACACATAAATACACACACACATAAACACACACACAGAGGCCATATGAGGGAAGCCAGGAAGAAAGCCCTCACCAGAAACAGAAGCAACCAGAACCTTGATTTTGGACTCTCTATGGGCTTGAATATGTGTGGTGCACAGATGACGTCCTGAGTGAACATGTATTGGTGCCATGAGCACAGCCATGTAAAGGACCACAACTGCCTCAGTTCCCTGGCTGCTGGTGTGCATCCATCAGAGCACACATCCTACCGGATCCCAGCTTTTCTGTACACCTGTCTGCCTTCTTCATTCCCTTGTTGGCCCAGTGACTTTAACTCCAAAGCTGTACTGGTGTGTTTGGATGTCGGGTCGTCAGCTGGGGATGCTGTTCCGATGGTTGTAGAACCTTGAAAAAATAGACAGAGCCTTGCTGAAGAAAGGGAGCCACAGGGGCCAAGCCTTAAGATTTCTTGGCCCGCCCCACTTCCTGTCCAGTGGGCTCTCTGGCCGGCAATGCAATGCAACCAGCAACAGGACCCGGCTGCTGGTGCCCTGCCTTCCAGTAGTCTAATCCTTCACTGACATTGCTTTTGTGTTGAGTATTTGATCACAGCATTAGGAAAGTAACTGTTACGATAAATCTTTCTGCCAAAAGGCGCCCGAGCCCCACCGCCACGTGGGCGGTCTCTGCCAGCCGCCCTAGTTCTGCCCGCTGCGTGGATGGACAAAATAATACAGAGACATATTAGGTATAATGCTGCTTGACCAATGACTAGGATTTCTCATCTGTTAGCTCAGTGTTAACTATCATAAATCTATATATTTTATAAGACTTAAACCTTATCAGACGCCTTATTGGTGTCCCTCCTTGCTGGTGGATTACATTGCGCCGCTGTAGGAAGAGCGGAGGGGAAGAAAGGGGAACGCTTCCTGTTTCCTTTGCTTAAATATGAGTCTCCCTGCTATGTCACTTCCTGCCTGGATCAGCACTTCTCTACTACATTTCCCAGAATCCTCTTTGACTCCTAGTCCTCTCTAACTTGCTGTTTCATTGGCCAAACAGAACTTTATTTAACAATCAATAAGATAAACATACACAGTACATTCCCCATCAAAAGCACACTTCTAGTCTCCAGAACCTTGAGAAAATTAACTTCTTTTGCTCAAGCCACCCAACATACGGAATTTTGTTATGCAGGCCCGAGCAAACTCACACAGATGGTTTTTATTTTTGAGTCTTTTAATACAGTGAAATATATGATTGGCTTCCTAATGCCATACTAACTTCCCCCTCTAGTATAAATATCACTTGGTTATGACATAGTCTTTCTAAATATTGGTAATTTTTAGTTGCTAACATTATAGAGGGTTTTTTCACCTAGATTCGTGAAGGCTATTGGTCTACAGTTTCCTTTTCTTATACTGTCTTTGTATTATTTGGGCATCTAGATAATACTGGTTTCATGAAATGATTGACAAACTATTCATTGCTCTTCTATTTTCACAACACTTTTGTATAAAAGAAGCTTTTTTTAAATGTCAACAGAATTTGCCATGATAGTCTCTGGCCCTTTTTTCTTTTTTTTCTTTTTTTTTTTTTTTTGACAGCAAGGGTTGGGGGTGGAGGGGTGGGGAGGTTCCTTTGTGTAAAGACTTTATTCTGTCTAAGAGGAAAAAAAAGAAACACTCTATTTTTGAGTCAGTTCTCCGCACCCCCAACTCCTCCAGAGTGATACAACGAGAAAAGGTGACATTTGCATACATGTTGCCTTGTGCTAGAAGACAGAACCCACCTGATGCTCAGAGAGCCTGGTTCTTTTATAAGAACAAAGGACACTTGCCCTTTGCTTCAGTTAAAGACACCTCAGTCTTCCATGCCACAAGCAGACCTGCCCTGAGCTCTAGAAAAGGAAGCTGAATTCCCTAAAACTGCCAGCTACAAATACAGCCTTGAAAACACCCAGAGCAAAAGCAGCCAGTGCCTCTGACTGCAAGACATACAGGAACATGAGAGCCTGTGGAGAAATGCCTTCAACAAGCTGTTAGGAGCTTGGTCTTTGTAACAGCTCTGCCTGTTCACCATATGACAGTTGAGGAGAAGAGGGGACTTCGTCACTTTCATTGTTTATGAACTTGGCGTTCTCTTGCCAAGTTCTGGTTGTATGGATTCGGGTCTGGTACTGACTGCATTCTCCAGGTCTCCTCTGTCAGTCTGAAATGCATCAGCAGGGCTGTCTTTCAGCATCTCTGCTCCTGTGCATTCTTGGTGCCTGTCTCAACGGCCCCTTGCCAAAGCGTCACAGTGATTAATCCCAGTAAGGGCTTCAGGAACCCAATGCTGCACCAGCATGGAAAATTGCAGCAATCCCTTACCTGGAAATAAAATTTAAGCCCTAGAAATATGATTCTTCATACCTACCACCAAGACTAAACACAATTTGGGGCCTATCTATATAAAATGAAAACAAGTTATTTCTGAGTTGTGTTGTTCTGACAGTAAATTCAAATTTTCTGATAAGTCATGACTGGATTGAAAACATACACAAAATGCCAAGTGTACAGCTTATTTCTTTTCCTTATTTAGAATTAATTGTGGTGGAGAACAAAGTGGTTTTGGTACAAAAGAATTTGTATTTTGAGACTCCCATAGATGAGTGTACCCAGGCCAACTCCATTGTTCACTTAGGTTTTCTTTTGCTTTGACCACTCACTTCGGAGAAAACCGTAATGTGCATAAAAACAAACAAACAAAAAAAACATAGCTAATGCAGTCATGAGCTAACCCTGAAGTTGTAAACCTGTTTTCACTTTCTTTCAGATCAGACATACTCTATAACCGCTCTTTAGGTGTGTTGACAACAGAATCTCTTAGGTCTCTCTCAACTGAGAATGTCTTTATTTCCCTCTTTTTATGACTAAACAATGGTCCCTCCAGGTACAGTCTGCGATTGACAGCTGCTTTCCTTCAACATCCAGAAAGAACTGGGCCAGCAGCTTCCTCAGGGTCTGCCCTGCCCAAGGTGAAAAAGCCTCTACAATGCCAGTGGACTCTGTCAAGTCAGTAATCTTGTTTCTCAATGGCTTTTTCTCGGATTCTTTCCCTTTGCTGTTAGTGTCTTGAGTTTAGTTCATAGCATTCCTCGAGTTTCCTTTGCAGGATTTTCTTGGCTTCTTTAATTTGTGTGACCATGTTAGTTTTCAAGTTGATTGAATCTAGAACTACCTATGACATGGCCTCCAAACATGACTGTCCTTCACTGAGTGGAAAGACCAGCCCACTGTGAGTGACACCATTCCTTGACTGGGGTCCATGTAACATGAGTTCTAATGGGTCTTAATAATAAAAACTGGCAGCCAGGCATAGCGGCAAATGCTGAGAGATCAGAGACAGAAAGAACACACCACAGCCAATTCTTACCTTGCTAACTCCTTACTGAGCTTACTTGCTAAGCTTGCTACCTTACTTGCTAAGCTCCTAACTGAGCTTATGTCTCTTCCCTCTGTATCACTTCCTCTCTCTGCACAGCCATATCACCTCCTGTCTGTCTGTACAGACCTCCAGACTTCTATAGTTAACTAGTGGTTAGCTCCGCCCTCTGGTCAGCAGGCAAGCTTTGTTAGCGTATAAACAAGATATCGCCCCAAGTTCTTAGACTGTATGTGGAGAGAAGGTGCTGAACAGTAGAATGGATTCAGAACTCTCTGCTTTCTGATTGTTGATGTAAAGGAACCACCAGTCTCAAGCTCCGGCTGCTGTGATGTCCTTGCCATGGTGGACCAGTGCCTTGAACAATGAGCTGAAACAAAAGGACTCTATCCATCAAGGGCTTGTTTGCAGAGTTTATCACAGGCACAGAGAAAAAACCAAGACAACTTGCAAGTTCATGTGTTTCACCCCAGTCTGAATGAACTAGCTATTATTTTGTTGAAATTCCTACACTCCTTTCTCTCCCAAACTGTGATGATGTAAATAGGAACTCTTAACGTTACTGTTCCATAAGGTCTACCTACTTTTTAGATAGATAAATATATGATGATAGATAGATAAATAGATGACAGATAGAGAAATGATAGATGATAGATTACAGATAGATAGGAGATAGATATATAGAGAAAGGAAGGAAGGAATGAAGGAAGAAAGGAAGAAAGAAAGAAAGAGAAAGGAAGAAAGAAAGAAAGTTCTACCTTTGCATAAATTCTGTTCAATTTCAAAGTCCATAAGGTCACCTCTACTCTACTATTGAGGGTTTTTTCCTTGGCTGTTACACTTCTGCTTCTGATTGGCTCTTTTTAAATTGTCTGCCATTCTTCCCTGCACTTGCCTGTTACTTTCAGTGCTGGGGAGAGGCTCCAGGCACCGTCCACCTGCACTGAGCCTCACTACAGCTACCAGGAATTTTTCTTCAAGAGCCTAGTTTCCCTCAGCTTGGTGAACTCAGCTTCCCTTACTTAGGCCTACCCAAGCTACAGAACCTCCTGCTCTTACAGGAGCCTTGTGAGAACTCTGCTTAGCCCATCTACACCTCTGTTTAGGCTTGCTACACCTCTGTTTCACCAGCCTACACCTCTTTTTAGCTCCCCCTCTACACTTCTGCTTAGGCCCACCTACACCCCTGCTCTTAGGTCTGCCTATACTGCCTAGGGACCAAGTTTCAGACACCAGCCATGAGGCTGGATTATAGCTCTGAGGAATTTTGCTCCAAGAGCCCAGCCTACCAGATTTTCAAAAAATACCTAACACCTACATTCCCCCAAATTATTCCATAAAATAGAAAATGAAGGAGTATTTCCATATTCTTTTTAACTAAGCCAGCACTAACCTGATACCAAGACCAGATAAAAACCCAACAAAACAGGAGGAATATAGTACAAACTTCCTGAAAAATACAGACACAAAATTCTCAATAAAATATTTGCAAAGTGAATTTGAGAGCAAATAAAAAGATTATCCACCAGGACCAGGTTGGCTTCAACTCAAAGATGCAAGATAGTTCAACATACATAAACCAATACATGTAACCCACCACATAAAGACTCAACATTAAAAACCACATGATTATCTCCTTATCTAATGAGATGATTATTAGAAAAGGCCTTGAGCAAAATCCAACACCCCCTCATGATAAAAATTCTAGAAATACAGATTGTAATAATGGCACTATCAAGCCCACAGCCAGCATCATGCTAAGTGGGAAAAAATGCAAAGATTTCCACTAAAATCCATGTTTTTAACCTGTTCAATATAGTGTTTGAAGTCATAGCTAAAGTAACAAGACAAGGGAGGAGGAGATAGAGAGATACAAATAGGAAAGAAGAAAGTCAAAGTATCTTTATTTGCAGGCGGTATTATTCTATATGTAAAAACCCTAAAGATTCCACCAGAACACTCCCATTGCTGACAAATGCATTCAGCAAAGTAGCTGGATACATAATCAGCCCCAAAATAATGGTAGCTTTTTCATATACCAATGCTAAACACATGGGGAAACAGAAAAAGAAATCAGGGAAACAATACCATTCACAACAGCCTCAAAAAAAAAGAAAAAGTGCACTTGAAACATAGAATAAATCTAACTATGGAATGAAAGATACCAAAAGATGGAAAGATGTCCCCTGCTCCTGGGTTAGTAGGATTAATACTGTGAAAATACCCATTCTACCAAAATTGACCGATGACTCAGTCTAATCTCCATCAAAATTCCAATGTAATTAGGAAACACGAAACACTCAGGATATCCAAAAAAAAACCTTGAAAATTAAAAACATTGATGGGGTTATCGCCATCCTTAATTTCAAAGTTAGTACAGAGCTACAGTAATGAAAACAGCATGGTTCAGACACATCCGTCAACAGGACGGAACTGAGGGCTCACATTGGAGCCCACACTCCTATATCCACCTGACTTTTCACGAAGAGGCCAAAAACACACATTGAAGAAAGATGTGTCTCCATGATAGGATGCTAGTCAAACTGGATAGGTGCATGTAGAAAAATGAAACTTAGCCCTGTCCTTCACCCTGCACAAAACTTAACTCTCAATAGACTAAGGACCTCAACATAAAGCCTGATAGCCTGAATCTGCTAGATGAAAAAATAGGTAATAATACATTTGAACTCAGACCTTAGTAGCACAGGCATTAAGACCAAATAAGTGATAAACAGGGTCACATGAAACTAAAAATCTTCTATGCAACAAAAGACACCAACATTTGAGTGAAGAGGCAGCCTACATACTAGGGAAAAATTCGTTGCCAGCTATACATCTGACAGAGGGTTGTTGTCTAAAATATATAATGAATGCCAAAAAGGAAGCCCTCCAAAACAAAAAACTAAACACTAAAATAGCCACCTGACTTAAAAGTGGGCCATCAAGTTGAGCGGAGAGTTCTCAAAACAAGAAACGCAAACAATTGAGATAATATATTTTTTTTAAATATTCACTATCCTTAGACACCAAAGAAATGCAAATTAGAACTACTCTGAGATTTCATCTTAGCCCAGTTAGAATTGCTAAGATCAAAACAACAAGTGATTTTTTTTTAAGTGCTGCCATGGATGTGGGGAAGGTGGGCGTGCAAGCTGATCCAGCCACTGTGGGAATCAGTAAGGGATAGGTAGACATAGATCTACCATATGATACAGACGTACCTCTCCTGGGCACACACACACAAAGGCTGCCTCATACCAAAGAGATGCAGGCTCATCTGTGTTCTTTGATGCTCTGTTCACCATGGCAAAGAAGCAGATACAGCCTCGATGAGCATCAGCTGACAAATGGTGGGTTAGTCACTTCCCTGTTGTTGTGGTAAAACACTGTGTCCAAAGAACTTTAGAAGAAAGAGTTTGTTCTAGCTTACGGCTTGTTTGCAGATGTGGAGACAGGAGCAGGAAACTGAGTGGGCACAACACGTACTGCAAGAATGAAGCGAGAGAGCAGCCTGGAAGCCACAAGAGGATTTTGTCTTTCAAAGCCCACCTCCATTGATAGACAGTCCTCCACCAAGGCTGCACCACCTAAGGCTCTCCAAACGGCACCACCAACTGGGGACCAAGTGTTCAACTGCGAAACTCGGAGGAGGATGTCTCTCCCTCAAATCCCCACAAGTGACACATTCCATTACGCAATGGAGTAACGTTAGCTGTAAAGAAAAAACAATTCAAATGTTCCGGTAAACTGAGTGAGGTAACCCAGACCCCAAATGACAAACGCTCCATTTTCTCTCTTGAATTGGGGAACCTGTAGAAGTTAAAAATACTAGTAAGGGACCATGGGCGAGTTTCAAGAGAAGGGAGGTAGAAATGCAGGTAATACGAAGGGGGGAGGGTAATAATGGAACAGGGAGGGTTAAATAGGCTGAGGGATGGGAAGGCAGTGTAGAGGAGTCAGGGGTCAGGATGGGATGGGAGAAGCAACACCAAAGAGCTTTGAAAAGCCCATAGGAAAATTTAGTCTGCTGACGCTTCCTAAATACACACACACACACACACACACACACACACAATATATACACACATCACACACACATATTATATACACACACAAACATACACACACACATCACACACACACACATATATAATATAAACACACATCACACATACATATTATATACACACACACACATCACACACACAGACATATATAATATATACACACATCACACATACATATTATACACACACACACACACACACACACACACATAATATATACACACATCACACACACATATTATATACACACACACACATCACACACACACATATATAATATATACACACTTCACACACACATATTATATACACACACACACATCACACACACAGACATATATTATACACACATCACACATACATATTATATACACACACAAACATACACACACACATCACACACACACATATATAATATATACACACATCATACATACATATTATATACACACACATACATACACACATATCACATACAATATATATTATATATACATACAGACACACACATCACACACACAGACATATATATATATATAATATATACACACATCACACACATATTATATACATACACATACATGCACACGCTTGACACACATATATATTATATATACATACACACACATGTACACATCACACACATATATACACATATCACACATACATATTATATACACACACATACATACACACGCATGACACACATATATATTATAATACATGCAGACACACACATCACACACATATGTATATACTATATATATACATATACACATATACACATCACACACATATATTATGTCTATATATACATATACACATGTTATATAACACATATTATATACACAAACACATCACACACATATATGCATATACCATATTACATGCACACATACATTATATATACACACCCATCACACACATACATACACATATATGCATTTACATGCATACAGTACACATAAACCTGCACATATATATACACCATAGGCTAGCAAATAAAAAGCCTGCTGCCGTGTACGGGTTACTTCTTTTTGAGTTGTTGGTCAGTGAGGTCCCATAGACTGCCCCCCTAAATCACAGGCTGTTTCTTTTGCTCTTGGTCACTCTCCAGAATTTTATTTAAAAAAATATCACTTAAGATCACACATGAATTATATGACATGGATAAATCGAAGTGGTACTAACTTGGAAGATTCATCCTTACTGGCTAGTTCTCATAGCACTAGGTCTTAAGCATGCAGTGAACCTCGTGAGGCATAACAGGGACTGCTCAGCAGGATGTGCCCGCTGGAACAACAGTGACATGATTGCCACAGGAGCAACCAACTACTTTATAATTGGATTAAAGGCCCACGCCCCAAGATCGAACTCACACCCAGCACTGTTAATAAGGCTAAAAAAAAAAATCCCGTGTCTGGCGAGGTCATAGGTCCCAGGAGAGAATCTAATACTAATCTGTCATCTGGGGACTTGGTAATAAGCTGCCTCTAAGTTCCTACCCTCACATTTGTATGTTACGATAAATATTTCCCACCGCCACGTGTGAGCTTTATGGCAGCCACCTGCCCGAGTTAGGGCCCAAATGAACACACAGAAACTTGTATTAGGTTCAAAGCTGCTTGGCCAATGACTAGGATTCTCATCTGTTAGCTCAGCCTTAACTATCATAAACCTATATATTTTATAAGACTTATCTTATTGGACGCCTTATTGGTGTCCCTCCTTGCCGGTGGATCACATTGTGCCGCTGGAGCAGGAGCGGAGGGGAAAAGAGGGCCCTTCCTGTTTCTCCTTGCTTAAATGTGAGTCTCCTTGCTATGTCACTTCCTGCCTGGATCAGCACTTCTCTACTACATTTCCCAGAATCCTCTTTGACTCCTAGTCCCATCTAACTTGCTGTCTCATTGGCCTAACAGTATTTTATTTAACAATCAATAAGATAAACATACACAGTACATTCCCCATCATTTGTAGATCAGTGCATCTCTTAACCCTTATCAGGGAAGGGCATTCTGTTTTCAGAAAATGAGAGACCGTGGAGTATTCAGCTCTAAATGGGACATCTACAGGGATCATCATGGAAGAAAGGGTGGAAAACCCATCAGAGGTAGTCGAGGTCTGAAATGAGAGCCCCCGTTGCACACACGACCTTGTGACTGTACAAGACCAGCACAAGATCATTCCAGCCAAAATCCCAGAACAAGGGAAAAACGGCAAGGGGGTGGGGGATGGTCTTTTTGCCCAAAACACATTATATACCCATATGGAATTACCAAACAATAAAAAATAAAATTAGTACTCATTTATTAAAAAAAAAAAATACTTGGATAGTTGACTCAAAGTCCTCGTCAGATCTTTGTAACATCTGATCCAATTCAGGGTTGGGATATGTTAGCTATCTTTCTCTTTCATCTTGCGGCCTTCCTGACTAATTCTGTGACAGACAAGTGATGTCACTGTACCTCTTTTGATGGCGTCTTAAGCGGCTCTGGCTCATCTTTTTTAGCAGACAGTCCCCTGCTGTGGCACCGATGAAGGGACCAGCGGATGTGTACATGTTTAGCTCCCTCCTAGGCTCCGTCCGGCGGACTCACACTACTTCACTGCAGAAGAGGAGAGAGGAAGTTCAGCCGCACCCTCAGCCCCCTTTGCATCTTTCAAGGGAAGATGGAAGAGCATCTTAGGCCACCCGGTTGCTCTCCACTCATCTCCACTTCCCTGTAAACCCAGCACCTAGCTTGTGAGTCCGTCCCTGGCTCACACTGCCTTCTTTCACAAAGTGGGGGCCTCTGAGTACCTTGCTGGCTCTCGATCGCACCAGAGGAGAGGAGAGTGACAACGAGCCCCACTTCCTGCAGCCCCACTCTGACTCATGGACACAGTTTCTTGGGGGGAAGTGTCTCTCACCAAGAGTGGAGTCCTGGCTTGACCCACTTGTACTGTCTCGTTTGTATAATGTGAACAATGCTAGTTTCCTATTCGAGAGCATTCCATAAGATAATATTTATAAGGTACATCTTTTAGGGCATATTAAACAGTCAACACTTGCGAAATGATAGTTGTGACAATAACAGTTGGCCTGGAAAATTAGCCAATTAATTCATTGCTATGAACTGGAATAACAAACGAGCAAGATGCCTTGTTGCCCTCTTAGAAACACAGCTGACATTAATACGATGTGTTAAGCAGGAGGCTTGCGATAAAAACAGCATGATAAGAAAGTGCGGACAAAAATGTCCTTAGAGGGAGTGATATTAGAGGCAGGCCTTGGAAAATCAGCAATTTTTCAGATGGCAACATGGGCATGAGAGTGAAGGAATATTGTGGGCAGAAGGAGTTTTAAGAACAGATCACTGAGCTCTATAGACATTTCAAAACATGGCTTCCAAAACACTTTGTCTCGTCAAGAGGTGAATCGGGTGTCGCCTATTCTGGAGTCTGAGTCATACGACTGCCTTAGCAATAGAAGTCTAAAAAAATGAAGCTGGGCTCTCTCCAAAGCCAGTCCATTTCCTGTATCTTTGAATGCACACTTGGAACTTGCTTGGTGCCTTGTGAGGAAGCCAAGTCACCACCGAGAGAGGCTACATATAGCTACCCAACAGACAGCCCCAGCTGAAAGCTCAGCCAACATCTAGCAATGACTACCAGCCACATGGATGTACCATGTGGGAAGCCAAGTTTCAGTCTCAGGTCAGCAGCCCTGGCAGATGCTACATGAGACAGAGACGAGCTTTCCTTGCGGAGCCCTGCCCCAACGAGGACCCAGGAGCTAAATTAATGAGTACTGCTCCTTTAAGCCATTAAATTTTGTGATAGCTCATTACGAAGCAACAGTTGAGAGAGTCAGCAGACTATTTATGAATTGCTGGTTAGTCTGACTGTGGAAGGAAGAGACACAGAGATGGAGGAAGCCTTCATGAGAATCCACACAGGAGAAGTGGAGACAGAGTCATGAAGACCAAGTACAGAGTTGAAATTTCAGATTGTATGCCCGTATTTCTCCTGTGACGATCCAAATGAATATTCTATTAACATGATTACAAACAATATGTTAAAATAGTAAAGATTCTTTCCAAATATATGTTGCCACTAACGTATTTATTTGGTTTCTGTAGAAGCCTGTTACCATACTATGGAAGCTATGATCTATGAAAGATGCCTTAAGAAATTCATTTCTGGGGACAAAAATGGCTGAGCAGTTAAGAGCACTTCTTGCTCTCCCAGAGGACTCAGGTTCAATTCCCAGCACCCACATAGAGTAGCTCAAAACTGCCTGTAACTCCAAGGGGTCTGACATCCTTTTCTGGTCTCCACTGGTACTCTCACACATGTGTCATACAACACACACACACACACACACACACACACACACACACACACACACACAGAGAGAGAGAGAGAGAGAGAGAGAGAGAGAGAGAGAGAGAGAGAGAGAGAGGAATAAAGAAGGAAGAAATTCTATCCCCTCAATCCAAGTGGCTTGAAGATTTTATAACTTAACCTTATTTCTATTGCTTAGGAGAAGTCTTAGTTGCTCTGAGGGTTAATGTACAACCCACACAAAGCTCTCTCTCTCTCTCTCTCTCTCTCTCTCTCTCTCTCTCTCTCTCTCTCTCCCACCCTCACACTTATATTAGGAGAATCTGACTCAGGGGGAAAGAGGGTTTGTGTTTTCCAAGAACCAAAACAACACTTTGACTTCAAAGCTTCCACACTTTCCATGAAGACTTGTCAGGCACAATCTGTTTGCTGGCTGGTTTGTCCCAGGCTCGGCTTCCCTCTAAGGATATGTACATCATTGGTTTCCTTTATTTGGACCAGGTGGATTTCTACAGATTGAACCTCTGTAATTGTTTTTATAGGATGTAATTGTTTTTATAGTATACAAAACTATGTCCACAACTTCAGCAAAGGTTAGTCTTGGTGGACAATGGAAGGGACAAGGTCACATATGGTTTCTACACATTAAACAACCCCTTAATTAATTGTGAAGCTGGTTGCAGAACACACAGCAGGAACCTGGACAAATGGGGTGCCTTGTCTAACAGACGGTCCTTGACCAAAAGGCTTCACAGTCTAAAAAGGGAGGGACAGATTGAATAATTGCAACCTAAGGAAAACACTAAGATGTCATACTGCAGAAGGATGGTATGGGGTCTACTTCAGACATGGTAATCAGGAAAGGTGATCTCAGGCCTTCTGCACTTTCTAGAGTTTTCCCAGTTCAGCTGTATAATTTTATGAGGTCCTGCCAATGGCCCACTTGAGTTAGTGATCCTGATGGATAACTAATAACCAAAGTAGGAATATCATCTTTCCATTTTTGTTGGAGAGATTTTCACAGAGTGAATTCCCCAAAAGCATATCCTGACACAGAAGTACATATGCAAGTATTTATTAGAAAGACTTTTCCAGGACAAAAACAGTAGGAAGATGAGGACATGGGAACATCAGGGAAGACAAGCGAGGCTCATTATGAAGCCAAGAGTGGCACAAGGAAACTGGGGCTCGATTTTTTTAGGGAGTTGTAGAGATGGCACCCATCATTCTCAAGTTGCCTCTCTCAGAGAGCAAGGGGGCTATAGAACTGACATCCATCTAAAGCTAACTCCAAGATGGTACAAATTCCCAGGCACTTCTGGTCTTTGCAAGGAACAAACTAAGCAGCTTGTAGCTGTCTGAAAGCACTTTCCTGGCAGAGAGTCAGGATCTGGCTGATGGGAATGAGAATACAGTCGTCTTAAGAGTCACCTCCAACATCCTTGTCTGCAAGTATATTTATCTATCTTTTTCAGCTGAGGTTTCCAGTATTTGTTGCAATCATTACTGTCTGTTGGGAGGTGATCAATGATTGGTTGGACCTCCAAGTATCCATTCCTAGCTTCAGTCAATACTGTTTCAGAGTTAAAGTTGTTGTGAAAGCACTGGGCATTCTTCACACAGGGTAAGAAAGGATCAGCATCAGCAGAGTGGTAAACAAAGCCGAGGTGAACCCAGGACTATGGAGTAAACGTGTTTTTATGAGTAGAGTCCACATATGAGAAGAGTCCCTATAGTATAATGAGTCTATACAAAAAAATTTAAAACGTTATCCATCCTCAAAAAAAAATCACACTGTGGTACTAAGATCACTGGGTGTGGATGCTGACTGTATCCTCAGCTTTTGATGGGAGTAACGAAAGAGGAGGGAGGGAGACAGACATGTCACACTGGCCTCTCTGCTAACAGCTCCAGGGGGCAGTTCCCGGAAACTTATATGTTTTGGCTACTTGAATAGTTGCCTTAAGTTCAGGGATATCTAATATAGCTAACGTCTAAAAATACATGTATATGTTTTGTTTTTATGAGACCAGGTTTTACCATGTAACACAGGCTAGCTTCAAACTCATGGTGATCCTCCTGCCTCAACCTCCTAAGTGCTGGGACTATGGATGTGTGTTTCCATGCCTGACTCACAGATAACACTAATGCATAGAAAAATTTCATAGATTATCTTTGATTTTAGTGACTCCTAACCTGTGTTGCTTGCCTTTCTTCTGCTGTGACGAAATATCTGAGGTAGCCAAATTATAAGGAAGTGAGGACAGTCTTGGAGATTTGCTTGCTTGATGGGGGACGTCCTTCTGTATATATGTTTCTCCTATTGGTTGATGAATGAAACAGTTTGGCCAATAGAGGCAAGAAGATAGGCAGGACTAGGAGATGAGGAGAATTCTGGGAAGGGTAGGCAGAGAGAGACCGTGAGAGATGCCATGTAGCCTCCAAAAGGAGTAACAGGTCCAGGCATTCTCCAGTAAGCCAAGACCATGTGGAAATACTTAGATTAATAGAAATGAGTTAGTAATTAAGATGGAGCTAAACAATGAGAAGCCCTAGTCATTAGCCAACAGTTTTATAATTAATATAGCGTCTCTGTGTGTTCATTTGGGGCTGAAGGGTGTCAGGGATAGAAACCTCCAGCTACACACACTCATTTCACTGTGTTTGAGATGTGGAGAGAGACAGGGTGAGGTTAAGGCCTTAATAACTCCAAGTGCATGTACCTCAATACTCTAACTCCTTCCACTGTGATGGGGGAAGTACTTCTGTGTATGTTTATCTTATTGATTGTTAAATAAAGTTCTGTTTGGCCAATGAAACAGCAAGTTGGACAGGACTAGGAGTCAAAGAGGATTCTGGGAAATGTAGTAGAGAACTGGTGATCCAGGCAGGAAGTGACATAGCAAGGAGACTCATATTTAAGAAAAGGAGACAGGAAGTGGCCCTTTTCCCCTTCCTCCTCCATTGGTGCCATGTGAGCCACCGGCAAGAGAGGGTGCCAGCAAAAGGCATCCTCTATAATATAAGTCTTATAAAATATATAGATTTATGTTAATTAAGACTGAGCTAACAGATGAGAATCCTAGTCATTGGCCAAGCAGCTTTGTACCTAATATGTCTCTGTATTATTTTGTCCATCCACACAGCGGGCAGAACTCAGGCAGCTGGCAGAGACCGCCCACGTGGTGGTGGGGCTCGGGCGGCTTTGGTGGAAAGATTTATCGTTACACTACTGAGCTCCAACTCCTACAACTTCTACTACTTTTCGATAGCAGTCAAGCAGCCAACCTATAGCCTCCAGGGTACATTCAAGTTCCAAAGTATAGTGTAGCATAGAGTTTCAACTAAAGTATGGTTTTCCATCCCAAACTAAGAAGGAACAAATCTACTTCTGTGACAAAGTGTTCTCAGATGTTCTAGAATACAAGGACTTGTTTGAGGATAGGAGAGGCAAGACTAAATGCTCAGAATAAATATAAAGCAAGGCGGTGTAGCATACCCAGCAGCACTGAGGTGGGTAGGGAATGAAAGGTAGTAGGGAGATAATTCAGTGTGAATCCTGCCTACCTGAGCTCTGCCTATGACAGAGACAGGGCCTAGCAGCAGCAACAAAATGCAGTGCATTCTAACTGAGGCAGAGGGGTTGGGAACATATGGCAGAGCTCTCTTTCTTCTGTTACATGGATGAATTGAGAGGAAAAGTACTGGCTGGAAGGAGCTGGCCATCAGAAATGGAATCGCTATTTCAGGCAGAAAGCACAGCAAATGCAGGCTAAGTGCCCAGAGATCAAGACCATGGACACTGAGAGGAAATTAGTCACAGAGCAGAAGAAGAGGCTGTCCACGATGGTGGATGGCAATACACAGGGAGACCAGGAAGTGACCAGAGGCCAGCTTTTGGTGATTCTTGATGAAAGTTCAGATTCTATCCCAAGCATTGAAGGATTAATTTTGTGACTAGCTCTAGAAGACGACTCCTTATTTTTTATATTTAAACAAACATATTCAAAGGCACAGAAAGGAAACTCACTTGCTTTCAACATTGTGTCAGAAAATATGCAACTTAACCAGCCTGTAAGCTGCCTCAATTCTTAGGGGCATTTTGTGGGAACATTTCAAAAGCACAGCCTGAGTGTCTGTTAGTCTTCCTGAAGGGAAAGAACACACAGTAAACGAGGAATCTGAGAATCGCAGACAGTAGAGGGGCCCAACGCTAACTGCTTCCATGATGTTTCACTCTTCCATCTCAGGTTCTGTGTAAGGAATCCACTGTTCAGTCAAACCCTCTGAGTCCCCTTTGCATGTTTGTATGGGTAGAGCCACATTTTGCTAGTAACATCTTCTAATGGGAACACTGATGGTCAAGGTCCCTGCATGTCCAAAAAAGAAATCTGGCACTTTCCACTCTGAAAGTGAGGATGGGGTTATTGTGTGTTCAGCATTTGTTAAGGTCCTGCTATGCACCCTAGCACCACTATTCTAGGCCCTTGGAATACATTGGTGAGCAAAATAGAAGAGTGCTATGCCTCCGTGTTGACCATATTGCCATGAAGTTGATATTTCTTTTCTTCCCAGATGCTGGGATGAAAGCCAGAGAGGATGACATACATCTATGCCCACACTTTCATATATTTGTCTTTGGGATATTATCGTCTTGGATAAAAAAAAAATAGTTTAGAGCCTGTAAAGTTATGCAGGATCTCTAAAAATACAAACAAAATGGATTTTATCCTCAACACAATTTTTAGCCTTCTAATTGGTTTCTAAACTTGCACTTGAGACTTACCATAAAGTGTGAATAAATCCAGTCACAGCATTTGAAAAGCAATTAGCAATATGCCCTCACAGTCTAACAGGAATGCGTTATTGCAGCCTCTGAGACCTTCCCCTGCTCCTAACCCGTAAAGTCTCTGACCTGGGACTGTTAGCAGAAGATCTAGCCAGGAACGTGCTCTGTGTACAGTCTGGTTCTAGTTATCTGTTGAATGAGGCAAAGGGCTGAAACGTGACCTAATCTCCAGATTTGGGGATCCTCAAGGAAGGCACTTTGCAAATGCTTCTCTCTGGCTCCAGAACAAATGGGAAGAAAATTAGCAGCTTTCATTCTGACTCTAGAAAACAATGACCATTAGCAAGAATGTTGGACAAATATTTCTGACTCAGTCAGTCCCGCCCCGTTTCAGTCCCAAATAAAGACACGGACGCTATATTGGTCATAAAACTGTTGACTGGTATCTTGGGCTTCTAATTGACTAGCTCTGTCTTAATTATTAACCCATTTCTATTAATTTCTGTATTTACATATGGTCTTGCTTTACCAGAGAACGCCTGGAGAGTCCTCTCTTCCTGTACTCTGCATGACGACTCCCTCTGCCTACATTTCCCAGAATTCTTCTCATCTCCTAGCCCTGCCTATACTTCCTGCCTGGCCAATCAGCCAATCAGCCAATCAGTGTTTTATTCATTAACCAATAAGAAAAACATATATACAGAAGTACAACCCTCATCACATGAACTGGAGTTGATACCAATGATAAGAATGACAACCATGATGATGATGAAATATTAAAAATAACCACCTTCATAGTACTTGACTTTGCCACAGTGTCTTAATGATTACAGTGTCTGTCATGTCCTTCATTCTCACCCCAACCCTGTGCAGTGAGCTTGGCATAAATTGTCAATAGATTTGGTACAGGATTATGGGATCAATGTACATTTTCCAGAGTTTAGTGTACAATGGCTGGTTTTAGCCATTAGAAAAATACACGTATGTAAACTATCATATCATCTGCAAATAGTGAAAGTTTGACTTCTTCCTTTCCAATTTGTATTCCCCTTCATCTCCTTTTCTTGTCTTATTGCTCTAGCTAGAACTTCAAGTGCAATATTGAAGATATATGGAGATAGTGGACAGCCTTGTCTTGTTCCTGATTTTAGAGGAATCGTTTTGAGTTTCTCTCTGTTTAGTCTGATGTTGGCTGTTGGTTTGCTGTATACTGCTTTTATCATGTTTAGGTATGTTCCTGTTATTCCTGATCTCTCCAAGACCTTTATCATGAAGAGATGTTGGATTTTGTCAACGGTTTTTTCAGCATCTAGTGAGATGATCATGGACAGCATTGGACCAAACCAAGCCCTCTGAATGTGGGTGCCAGCTAGGAGGCCAAGGCAGTCTATGGGACTCTAACAGTGGAGCCAGTCTTTAACCCTAGAGCACAAATGGAGCTTTGGGAGCCCATTCCCTATTGAGGGATACTATTACAGCCCAGATACAGCAAAGAGGGCCTAGGCCCTCCACCAAATGATATGACAGACTTTGAAGGTCCCCTGTGGAGGGCCTCACTATCCCTGGGGAGGAGTTGGGGCATGTGTTGGGGGAGGTTGGTGGGGAACATGGGAGGATGGGAGGGTGAGGGAATGTGGGGATGGATATGTAAATATGAGTAGTAATTAAAGAATGTAAATAAAAATATAAAAACATTATCCTAAGTTAAAAAAAAAAGAAAAAAAATACACAACACATGTTCATTCTTGAATTCACAGCAAGCAAAAAGAAAAAGTAAAATAAAAAAAAATTCTACAACCTAGAGGTACAATATGTGATGCAATGTCTCTGAGGTCCTTCTCTATAAGCAGAATTTAAAATGTGTACTTGTAGAGCTACCGAGATGGTTGAGGAAGACAAGGGGCTTGCCATGGAGCCCGATGACCCGAGTTCAATCCCCAGGACCTACATATGTGGTGGAAGGAGAGAACCAATTCCCTGAGGTTTCCTCTGACTTCCACACATGCTCTGTGGTATATGTGGGTGTGCATATGTGTGCACGTACACACACACCTCAAATTAATTAACGCAATTAATTAATGTACACATACATTTAAAGGGAACACATAATAGCTTCTCTTTTCATTTGTTATTGTACATATGACCTTTTTGGTGACAAAATATAAACCTATACAATCTTAATTTGAAACACTGTGGTTATTCAGCATAACTACTTTTAAGTTCTGAGCTATTATATATAATGTTGCAACATATAACGATGAACTTTCATTCTCAACAATTTTAGAATTATACGCTTTTAAAAATTACTTATTAGGATGACTTATTGAAGTGTGTGTGTGTGTGTGTGTGTGTGTGTGTGTGTGTGTGTGTGTGTGCACGTGTATGCACATTAGTGGTCAGCTATAATGACAGCATAGGAATAACATGTTATCTATGACATGACATTACATATATATAGGTTCAATTGACTATGAACACACCTAACTCCTCATATCCACCCCCAAACTGGATGAATATTTGTCTTCCTGAATAATTTAGTTCAAAAATCCATTTAGCAAGCTGAACGGAAGAGATGGTACTTCGGGGATTCAGATCAAGTGAGAAAGGTGGCCAAGACAGATGTTGGCTCAGCAAAGTTGGGATAATGGCTGCAACTGGGAGGGAGAAGGAAGGAATACACACAAGCAAGTAAATGTTTGAAGACAATAAGAGTCTGGCATCTCACCATCACAGAGGAAGATAATAAAAGGAAAAGCTAGAATAAAACACAGTGTTGAGTTAAAGACTGAAAGAGCCCAGAATGAAGGATTTGTGAGTGACAATGAGCACACATCCCACCATTCCTTGGTTTCTAAAGAGCAGCCTCCATTCAACAGAAGCAGTGCTCCTTAAGGAAAAGGTTAACCTATGGATTGATCAGAGAACACACAAGGTACACCTGGAATATCATATGTTAGCAAAAATGCCAACACTAATGGTAACAATATCCAAAGTGTTCAAACACTTATAGAAGTGCCTCAAAAAGCTTGAGTGAAATTCTGCTGGCTAAATCTGAGGCAGCTTGAATATAAAAATAAAGACAGGTAACAACAGTAATGGATGGATGGCTCATTATTGGACAAAGTATGAGTTTATACCTTGCCGTTGATAAGAACAGGTGAATAAATGTATAAGAAAGAGTGGTCTTCTTGATGTTATAATGGTGGGTAATAATTTAGAAAGTTATAAAAACTGAAAGTCAACATTTCCACTTCTATGTAGAAATTAAGGCCAAAAAAAAGAGCATTGTTGCTAATAGACGAGAACATAGTTAAATCACCAGTGTATTTATATGGACTCATGTTATCTCCCTACAAAAACAGTTACTAAGGCAAGGCAGAAAGTGTACTCCTACAGCCCAGAACTCTGGAGGTTAAGATAGACTGATAATGAGTTTGAGGTCAGCCTGAGCTACATAGGCAGACTCTGTCTCAAAACTGTAGATTAACAGCAGCCTGACACCAAGACCCAGTACTCAGAGTTGACATCAACAGTAGAGGACAGCAGTTTTCACATGAGACACCATGCAAGAATCCCAGCATCCCCCTGTGACTTCCTACCCAAAATAAGTACCTAAAACCAATCAGTGGGCTACATCACATATACCCAAACAGAAGGGTGCTCTCCAACATAAATGGTCAACAGTGCTTAGGTGTTTTTATAAACTCTCATCATCCAAGACAGTTTGATTTAAAAGAAAAAAAAATGTTGTAAGTGGCCTTTCCCCAGTCAGAACCTAACTTGAACTTGGCTCCTATCTGCTCTCATCACAAATGAGCTTATTACAGTCTGTCGTGTTTGCTGCTATAAACTCTGGTAAAGGAATGTTATATTTATTTTTTTCCATCTTTATATGGCTTTATTATTATTATTACTCTATTTCCTTTTCTTTTATTGTATCATTTTTTTATAATTCATGTTCTAAATTTAATACTATAATTCACAGAAGTTACAGTTAATATTTGAAAATGTCCTCTAACATCTCAGGTAATTTAATATGTATTTTTTATAAGTATGACTTTTCATAATTCATCATAAAGAAACTATCACCCTTAATTTACAAAAGAGGACACAATCTATTCAACAACCATAGGTATTTATTTATCAGGACCAAGAACCCCTTAGGTACTTGATTGAAATTACAGGCATGAGCTATCTCAGTGAAAATAAACATAATTGGTGCCTCTGTACAGGACCGGAATGTTATATTTAAAAAGAAGAGAAAAACACGTGGACGTTATAACTGCGAAGTCCCAAGGAGCTCTTCCACCTTGGAGGTAGCTGGATGAGACGTGATTGTAACTGGGCTTTACTAAATTGTCATGTGGGTTATGCTGTAATGTCCCAGGAAGGGGGAAAGTTGGGTTTATCTCTACAGAACAAAATAAGGAGATGTTGTGGACAATTCATGCTGCTTGTGTAAGAACTTGAAGTCATATCAAACAAAACATGAATAGCAAATAAAAATCCTTTAGAACATGCTGAGGGTATATGTTTGCAGAGGGGACGTGGGGAGGGATCCCTAAGTCTTTTCTACCACACTAGCCCAAAGAGAAGTCTTACCTGGCCAGTGTCATGATGCCCATGCTCAAGAGAGCCCCCATTTCCTCTTTCCTACAAGAGTCTCTCTGCAAAGTGGCCATGAATTCCTTTCCCCTTGGGCTTGCCTTTCATAATAATTCCAGGGTATTGGATCACGACTAGAGTTACTATGGACCAGAGATCCATAGATCTCTGCGGAACCAGAGATCTGCCATGGAGGCATTCCTGCTGGCACCTGGACAAAGTGAAACAAAACGGAGGTTCCTACCAGGGGACCTGAACACATTTAAATAATTGCTGTGTGGAAAATTGGCCCAGAGCTGGCACAATGGCTGCTTTGCCAGCTCCTCGTAAGCCTCAGTCCCATTTCATAGATGCAGAACTATTGTCTTAACAAAGTTAAAAACAATATTGAGCCTGAGAAATGAGGTGGGATGAACATATAAAGTCAGAACATTAGAACATTTATTTCCTCCACACTGTCCAATTGATCAGCTTTGTTTGGAAATCCAGCCTAGCAAACAGTCCAAGCGGTAACCTCTACCTTCAGTCTTTGAGTAGCCTACCGGTGCAGACCGGTCATAGTGCCTGGTTACTAACAGCTACTACCACTTGACCACTTACTATGTGCCAGGCCCAAGGAAAGAAATATTTTAAGAGAGTACCTCATTTACAAAATGCTGATTATAATAACATCTACTGATACAATCTTTCTTGCCCGCTAATCTGTTGCTATAATGGGCCGTGATCTTTCTTGATATTGAGCTGGCTTTTCTTGCATACCTTCAATGAGTCCAACTTGTTTGTGATGTATTCTTTTTTTGGACATATTCTCCACTCCATTCCTTAATTATCTGTTTAAATTTTTTTGGTCGGTACCATCATAATTGAAATTTCTTGAGCAAGTTATTTTAATGGAGCATTGTTTTTAACCTGAACTGATTGCATCCTTATAACCACCCTAAATATTACACGTTTTCCAAGTAGTGAGTTGTCCAGGATCTACACAGTGAGAACAGTTGGGATTGGGACTCAGTTATGATTCCTTGTCCATTAGATAGGCTCTGTTTCATACCATCCTTCCCTAGAAAGAAACAGCAAGAACCTGCCCCAAGAGATAATGTACTGATGAGAATACAGATGTTTTCTCAGAACTACTTCTCAGTCAAAGAGGAGAGCGGGGTACCTCTGTCACCGGGTCTTGTAGTTTTCTCCTATAAATTGAGATGTTAATGCAGGTAATCCCAAAGATTCTTTCTAGTCCTATATGTTTTCTTTCTAGACTTATTTTGTTAGTGAGACTTAGCCAGTAAGTTTCTCTGTAGGAATGGAAACGTAACATTAACTTTATGTCTAGGGGGTGGGAGAAGAGGAAAGGGGAATTGTTATGCAAGAAGATAATTTGTCTAACAGCCTTATTTCGTTTTTACAAGAATCTACCATATGTCCATTCTGTTCCTACCCTTTTTTGTGTGTGCTCTGCTTGCCTCAGCAGCATACTTTCAAGCATACATAGAAGCCCAGCCTCAGGCAAAGTCTGTTGCTGATAAATTGAACCATTGTCTTGTGCCTGCTGGAACCTGCTGGTATTTAACTTCATCTGCCCAGCTACCTAGAGCACTGATCTGTCCCCACTTCAAACTGCCTACATCACCAAATTCTGCAACATTTTACAACACAGTCCGATGGCTTTGTCCAGAGTATTTACTCTAGAACCTGACCCGGTATTTGCCCTTGGCTTCTGTATACCACCAGTGTAGGAAAGTGACTCTTGTCCTTTCCCTAAAGCAATGAGAAACCTCTGCACAGAGAGGATGCATTACACACGGATACCCTCGTTTGTTCTTTGCTCTTTCCTAGAGTCTGTATGTCCATAAAACTGAATGTTGACACCTAGCCCCCAGGGTGATTGTATTAAAAGGTGTGGTCACTGGGAAAGAATAAGGCCATGTGGATAGAGGTTACGTGAATGCAACAGAATTAGTGCCCCAGAAAAAGGCTGTTGATGGGGGACGTCCTTCTGTATGCTGTGGACACATGTTTCTCTTATTGGTTGGTGACTAAATGCTGATTTAATTAAAATTCTCAAACAATGAAAATTAATTAACTTTTTAGAGAAAGATTGCTTCATCTGTGAACCAGAAAGAGGGTGGGGATCCTCAATAGATAATTATTCTAGTAGCCTTTGTGACCTAAGGCTATATGCTCACATCTAGGGGAGAACAAAGCCAATGGCCAAAAAAGCAAAACAAAACAAAGAAACAAAAGAACCAACTGGAGAAAGATGCATTACCTGAACGAAGGAGGGCTCAAGAGTCATTTCCAAAACGAAGTCCTCAAACAAGGGAGTCATGGGGATTCTATTTAGAAAGCCTATGCAAATTCTTTGGGGAACCATTTCAGACCTGGGCACATCCCTGAGCATACTCAGTTAAGGTCACATTCCTGGTCACCCTCAGCTTCTGGTCACAGTTTGAGAAGGAAAGAGTAGAGTCTTTGGAGAGTGTGTAAACTCAAGGCCATGCATTGAAAAGGTTAAAAATAGCAGATTGGGATATTTATGTCCCTGAGCATATACTCAGTTGTTTTAGCAGGAAAAGCAAGAGGAAGGAAGACACTTTGAAGGTGTACTTTAAGGTGCCTGCCTTACTGGGCAGCTAACATCTTGGTTTTAGAATGGGAAGCCTCTTAAATTTTTGTTTATAAGCCACTAAGTCTGTGGTATTTTTGCTATGGCAGCTGAATGGATAAATACACTATCCATTAACTGTCCCTACACTACGATGATGGAGTTAAAGAGCAAATTGTCATTACTGGTTTTGTAGCCCCCCCCCCTTGGAATCTTAGAGATGAAGTAATACAAAAGCCACAAAAATCGTAGCCTCCTAACAGTGAGTCAGATACCACCCCTGGTGGATATGGAGGGGCCCAGAGCTGCTGGCTTTCAGGGTTATTCACGACTTTTGGAGTCTGCTTGGTCAGTTTGCCCCAGCACCCCAGGTGTCCTGTGAGTCCAGGACAGCATTTGGAAGTCCTTGCCTGAAAGGAGTCCAAAAATCTCAATGTCTCAACAAGCTTGATTCTCCTATAAAGTGGGCATCTGAGTACTTTGATATTTTAATTTGACTTTCCAATATTGTCCTCTGCTTTTCTGGTCATGACATCAATTTCCCTTTCAAAGAAATGCCCCATGCTCACACTCTATGGCCTATAGCTGTGATAATACCTTGTTTATGATCTAATAAAGCCACCAAAGATCAGAAAAGCAAAGCAGCCAAGCCACTACCTCTTACATCTACCTCAGGCTGAAAGGGCTGATCCTGCTGCCTCTCCTCAGCGTGGTTAGAGAGTCCTGAGACTGATTACTGTAGATTCTGCTCCTATCTTTTATACCTCTCTAATGATAGGATTAAAGTCATGAGCTCTGTTACCCTTTTAGACTGATTCAATCTCATGTAGCCCTGGGTGGCCTTGAACCTTAGAGATTCGTCTGCCTCTTAATCCTGAGCCCTGGGATGAAAGGTATGTGCCTCCACCAAGTAGTTTCTATAGCTAACTAGTGTGGCTGGCTTTGCAAACTCATCTCCAGTGGCTTTATTAGATCATAAACAATACATCACAACTTATAGCCAAGAATCCAAGAGCCGGGCAACCCAGATAGATTTGTGGCAGGCTTTCCTGTTGGTTGACAGCTTCATGCTTCTGAAACCACAGTCCTCTCTGGCCCTCAGTTTGCTCATATGTGACAGGCTAGGAAGCTGGGAGAGAGGAAAAGTCATATCATATCATCACCTAAGTCTCTTCCTGGGGAAGCCATGACCATATGCATGACATTGTCCAAGCCTCCACCCTTCAGTGTAGTCCTTCCTCCTTTCCCCCAAGGGCACCATGACCCCTCCCCCACATCCCTATACCCTATATTCTGTTCACGCCTCTCATGCTTGAACTCCGTGGCCCTCACATTAGCAGATAACCTGGCATCCACTGCTCAGAGGAGCAAGAAGCTGTCTAGTAGGAATTTCCCAATGCTCTGATACCGTCTCCATCAATCACCTGGGGGCCTTCCTATCCTTGTTGCCTTTCCTCCTGGTCAGAAAAAGACTAGTCACATGGTCCCTCTGGTCTCAGACAAACCCGATCAAGGATCCAGGCTTCCAATGCCATGGGTACCTTAAGATGCCACTGACAACCATGCTCGTCTTTTCATGCTCCCTTTCCTGTACTTCCCCTTTCCATCTAGCCTTAAAAACATCTCACCCTTCCCCCGAGGTCACAGCTCCCTCCTGTATCCAACACTGTCTTTCCCCTTCAGAGTCTAGTGTTCTGAATGAGCTATCTATATGACTCCTGGTTGACCCCTTAGTTTGACCTGCTGTCTCACCAGGCAACCAGATTCTGTTGTGTTGTCTTCTAAGGGGAGGGCCGAGGGATTCAAGTCACTGACATGAGACTTTGGCAAGATGCTGAGAAAAAGCCAGTTTCTCATCTTGAGATTGGAAGGCAAGGGGAAAGCCTGTGTCCAGTTTCCAGGGCAGTGAGGCAAGAGGAATTTTCTCTTTTTATTCTGTTCAGGTTTCATTTGGTTCCATGAGTTAAAAAGCAAACTGCTTCTCCCGTCCATCAATGCAAACGCTAATCTCCTCCCAACATATTCTCTTAGGGAACTTCACAGTAAGGTCACCAAACAACTGGGCACCCAGTGACCCTGCCAAGCAGACACAGAAGTTTAACGATCACCATGATTAACCTTGAATCCATCTTCTTTACTGATTTTATCATTATTGATTGTTTCTTAGTGTATTTCCTTTACCAGAATCTGAAGGTCTTAAACAGAGTGAATATTTTCATTCACTTCACTGTATTCTTTGTCTGGCGTCTGCAGGGTCTATGGGTAAATGAAACCTTTTGAAAGGCCTTGTTTAGTTCATCATTTTATTCTATTAGTATAATGGTCTCAACATAATGATGTTGCTTGTTGTCTTCTGGGCGCTTTCATAAATGATTTCATCTCTTAATTCATTTACTTGCAAAGCAATCTTGGATATGGAGATTTCTGCTACCCTGAAATTACCACGGAAGAAACTGAGGCATAGAGAGGCTACGTGAACTCTCAGAGTGTCTTGGCTAGTCAGTGGCTGAGCTCCGCCTTACAAAAACCCTGTCACACAGGAAGATCTGTTTTTCCCAGGGCTTACTCAGAAGTCTTCCCTCTCAAGTCTTCTTTATCAAAAACTTAGGAAGCTGCGTGACCAGATTGAAAAAGTGTTAGCTATTCTTTATGTCCAACACAGAAAGCACTCTGTAGTGTCATGGAGAAGTTACCACGAACCTCGGCTTACACAATGGGTGTTCCTTTTGGTCCTTTCCTAGAAGAGAAATTAGCAGATTTAAAGAGAGAAGCACTGAAAAGGCAAGGCTAATGGTCACATAGTCTTGCTCTCTCCCTTTTCCTCAGTAACACTCTCTACCTGAAGCTGAAAGGACAACAGTCTTGCAATTGCTCAGTCTTCGGCCCAGTGTAGGCCGTCTGAGCCTTCAGTACAAGCCGTCTTCCCCAGCACAGTATTACAATAAGTCCATGTGACTCTGGTGCCCACACAATCACTGTACAGACATCAGAGCCCATGGTGTGACTGACAGCCCCTGGACTCAACCATATTCTGTCTCTTGCATATCTAAGTCCAGAGTTCATGTGCTTAAACGCCAGCTGCTGTCTGTTATTGATCCTCAATGTTTCCTAATACAAAGAAGCCTTTTTAACATTTTTTACAAATGGAGAAGGGAAAGAAAGATGGGTCAGCAGTTAAGAGGCTCTCCCAGCAAACCAGAGTTTGGTTCCCACAGCCCACATGGAGCCACTCACAACCAAACAACTACCTGTAACCGTCTCTCCAGGGAGTCTGATTCCTTCTCCAGCTTCCACAGTCATCCAGACACACGTGGCATTCACTCACACAGACACACGCAAATAAAAATAAGAAGAATGAATCCTTAAAAGCCACCACAAACACCCACATGACACAGGCTGAATTCATCCGAGAGGAGGGAACCTTAATTAAGAAAATTCCTCCATAGGATCAGGTTATGTGTAGACCTGTAGGGCATTTTCTTAATTAGAGATTGATGGGAGAGGGCCCAGCCCATTGTGTGTAGGAACATCCCTGGGTTCTATAGAAAAATAAATAAATAAAAGCAGGCTGAGCAAGCCATGAGAAGCAAGTCAATAAACAGCTGTCCTCAATGGCCTCTGCATCAGCTCCTACCTCCAGGTTCTTACCCTGTTTAAGTTCCTTTCCTGACTTCCTTCAGTGATAACAAATATGTGCAAGAGTAAGCCCAAATAAGCCCTTTCCCCCCCAACTTGTTTCTGATCATGGTGTTTCGTCACAGCAATAGTAACCCTAACTAAGACAACTTGCCTGATTGTATTGCCTTTAACAAGGCCAATAAAACAGCCTGCCGCAGGAACTGACAGATTCCAGTGGCTGCTTCAGATAAGAGACTATTGAGATGAGGCGGAGGACACACTGCTTACTCACTGAGATGAGAAAGGCTGGGCAGTGATGCTCACAGGCAGGACAGAGCCAGGCATAAGCCCCAGACCGACAACCAGTTGCCAAGAGGGGAGGAAAAGAGCAGGGAAATGTTCTCTGAGCAGACAGCACAGATCCGTGTGTGGCGGTTCCTGGTCCCACCCTCCGCTATCTGCATGCGTGGCTTCATCCCACGTCTGAAGGGTTCAGGTTGAGAGGGGCAGTTTGCCATTATTAGGAGGCCAGAGTGGATGAGCAGACAGAGGGGAAAAAATGCTGGTATTTGGTTGGGTCTCTCCTTTTCCCTTTTGTTAGATCTGGGGCCTGTAGCCCCCACGACATTGCCACCCACATTCAGAGTGGGTCTCTCTCCCTCAGATAAGCCCTTCTGTAAATGACAGAAGTGTGCCTCACAAATCTAAACCTAGTGACTCCAAATCCAGTCAAATGGCAATGAAGATTAACTACCACAAACACCAACTATTACTGTGCGTGTTGTGTAAAATAATACGGAGCCCTTAGCCTAGCAACTAGCTCAGAATAGGATAGCTGTTATTTTTGTATTACTAGCCTGTTGCTGCTATGACCAATTATCTCAGGGTAGTGGCTTAAAGCAATACAGATCCACTCTGTTATGTTCTAGAGCCTGGAAGTCTGGGATCCAAATGACTGGACCAAAGGCATTAGTAGGATGGACTTCTTCTAGGGCCTATGAGCAGATGGAATTGGCGTCTTTGACTCTGGCAGCTTCTAGCAGTCATGTGTTTCTTGCCTTGCGTCCATCATCTTCAAAGTGCAACACTCTGATCTCTTTCACCATCATCCGCTTTCTCCACATCCCTCTTAGGAGGAAACTGTGCTTACATTTAGGGTCCTCCTACATAACCTGAAAATCTGTAGGTTAGTACTTGTAAATTCTTTTTACTATCCATGCAAGTAACAGTCCCAGGTTTGGGGGTTAGGAAATGAAGGTGAAAGGAGGATCATTATCCATCCAGCTAAATAAATTAATAATACTGTCAGGCAGGTAGTGGATAATAGTACGGGAAATCAGAGGTGTGCAATAGTCAGGATCTGGATTTGGTATGTATCAAGAGGGATAGTTCTACTCATGATATTGTGTAGTCTTGCATTTCTACTTGCCAGAGTCAAGGCTCAAAAACCACCAGCTGAAGCATTACCATAGTTTCTTAACCCTTAAAAAACCCCACTCTGAGCCTGGCGTTGGTGGCGCATGCCTTTAATCCCAGCACTCGGGAGGCAGAGGCAGGTAGATCTCTGTGAGTTCGAGGCCTGCCTGGTCTCCAGAGAAGTGCCTGGATAGGCTCCAAAGCTACACAGAGAAATCCTGTCTCAAAAAACCAAAACAAAAAACAAAAAAAACACTCTGATCATTGTTTTCCCAGCATTATCTGAGCTCTCCCACCCCCTCAACACCTAACAGATGCCTTGAGTAGCACTTGTCCAAAGTGCAAAGAAATTCGTCTGGCTCTAGGGTTGACCCAGAGGTGGATATGTTAGCCTCAAGGGTCTAATCCAAGATGGGATTACTGGTTATGAGAAACCCACTACATGTGATGAATGAAAGAAACCAGCCTAATAATGAAGGCAGCAAACACCATGGCATGAAGCTACTTATGCTAGTGATTGAGCCACAAACTGTGTCTGCAGTCCTGCCCCTGGGCATTTCCTTTATCTGTGGCAATTCACCCTTCATTTTGCAGCAATTTGGAATCAGGCCTTTCCTTCCTTTTCATTTAAATTATCTTAGTGATAAGTAGGGTTTGTCAAATCCATCTGAAGATAAAGAAACCAGCAGCAATGAGATAAGTGACTTGCCAGTAATGGAAAGTCATCTGGGAACATGAAAAGAATTCAACCTGGACCTCAGAGACACCGTAGACAGTGTTATTTCTCCCACCAAGAGTGATATGTCTGGAGCTGCTTAGTCAGCTTGCTCCCTGTTCTGACAGTACTGAGAGCTATGTGATGGCTGTGGGCAGAATATCAGGTGGACTCCAGTGAAGAGAGAGCCAAGCAGAGGTTAGCAACCCCATCTGCAATGCTTACCGAGAAAGGGACACAGGAGGCATCAATCACCCAGAGGCTAAGTCACCTCTCATATAAATATCCTTCTCCCTAGGTAAACTCTCCTTCAGAGATAATTACTTGAGAAATATTGTCCCTTGGTTTCCCGTGAAAGCAATCTCAGCTGCACTTTAATTCTCTCCAATCAAGATGCTATAATAAAAGCTCAGAAGGAGTGGAAAGTAAATTGACTTTTTTTTTTTAAAGAGGGATCTAGTAAGTGCTATGAATTGTTATAAATCAAACACTTTGTTGTTTCATTTAATCACCATAATTCTCTGGGCAGTACCATTACACTCATTGAACTCACGGGAAATTGAGGCCCCTCAGGCTCAGGACACTTACCCAACTCATGAGTGGATGAGCCCAAATCTGAATCCCAGGCATGAATCCTCAACACTGGGTACTATTTCCATAGCCTTGCATGGCCTCCTCTAAAAATACCACTACCATCATTGTCTCTGGGATATTGCCTAATGCAATGACCTCAACGCCATCACTCAGGACTGCCCAGCCCAGCAGAGAAGGATGGGGACATGCCAAAGACACAGTCGAGGACAATGAGCAGGCACTCAGTGGGGTGCTCAGGTGATTCACGAGGCAATCACAAAAGCCCACTGGGTACAAAAGTCACTTGGGAACATCTTGGGGACCAGATGGTTTGAGGCACATCCCAAGGACAGCTGCGCTCCCAGATCCCTTAATTACCATGTTCTTAAAACAGGGGACAATCACAAAAAGACCAATGACTCACGCCTGAAAAGGCATAGAAGTTTTTGTCGTTGTCATTGTCGTCCCTCCCCCAGCTCCATCATCCTGGTCCTTCATGTTCTCATCCCCCATCCCCCCCCAAAAGGACAGTTTGTAGCCTGGCCTGCTTGTGGGGCCCCTGGCAGTAGGACCAGGATCTATCCCTGTTGCGTGAGCTGGCTTTGGGGATGCCTTGCTGAGCCTTAATACAAGGGGGAGGAGTTTGGTCCTGCCTTACCTTAATGTGACAAGCTTTGCTGAATCCCTTTCAGAGGAGTGGATAGGGAGTGGGTTTGAGGGAAGGAGGGGCGATCGGAAGGAGGGAAGGGAGAGGGTTGCTATGCAAAATGAATAAAAAATTTAAAAATAATAAAGGAAAAAAGAAAAGAAAGAAGAAACTCCATGTTTGAGGATGTATACAGAGCCAGAAAGGAGGGAAGGCAGAAAAGGGCCTCTGACTCAGTGTGGAGACGGAAACAGACAGAGCTCTTGGACCCAGACAGTGAACAGGGGATTGGGAAGGAGAAAGCAAAGACCATATTCGTACTAAAAGAATACCTGAAATTCATATTTAAGTGTGTGTAAACAAGGTGATAGAATTTTCAAAATGGATTTTTCAGAGTGGCAGATGTGATGGGGATGGGAGTGGATAACGGCCATGTTTGTAGTTGCCATGGTGCTGGAGGTGGTGATGCAAGTGACATATGATGGCCATGTGGCAGAAGGGCCTTTGATGGTCTCAGAGTGGTGGTGGAGGGATGGAATAGATAGCTGACTGCGGCAGTAGAGACAGACATTTGTGTCCTAACTGGGTGGTCAGAGACTGGGGACAGTGGCATTCGTGGGGAGGTTGAGATGATACCACCATCATCATCCTCATCCTCATCCTCATCCTCATCCTCATCCTCACCACAATCATTCTCATCATCACCATCACCATCATCCTCACCATCCTCACCACCATCACCATCATCACCATCATCATCACCATCATCACCATCATCATCACCATCACCATCATCACCATCATCATCATCACCATCATCACCATCATCATCACCATCATCACCATCATCATCACCATCATCACCATCATCACCATCATCATCAACATCATCACCATCATCATCATCATCACCATCATCACCATCATCACCATCATCACCATCATCACCATCATCACCATCATCATCACCATCATCACCATCATCATCATCATCACCATCACCATCACCATCACCATCATCACCATCATCCCCATCATCATCACGATGTGTTGACATTGGATTTTGTCGGTTATAGGATGATGTAACAAAAGTACACGGGGGCAGTAAAGACAACAAGAGGTGGTGATGAGGTGAATTTCACATATGTAAAAGGAGACTTAGCTAAGTTTCTGTCATTTCTTTCTGGCCTCTTATTCTGCAAGAAACTCTCCCAGCCACTCTGCCCAACCAATTCAGTCTCTTAAACATGCCCAAGTCTTCATTTTAAACTCTTCTCCTGGTCAAATAGATGGAAGAAGGAATGGACCAATGGGTCCTTGAATGAAAAGATCTCAGAGCCTTCTACTGTTCCCTGGAATCACCACAGCCAACTCCCAGGCACCTCAGCCTCCTTCAGCCTTGTAACAAGCTGGCTCAGCACAGGCATGAGGACAGGCTAGGCTCCGCCCTAGGAAACAAGTCTGTACAGAGATCAAAGTGCAGTCTTGAGTTCAAATGCCATCCGTTTTTCTTCCTAGCTTTGGCCCTAGGTATGTCCTTTGAGCTCTTGATGAAGGAATTAAAGACAAGGAAATATGCAAAAAGCCTGGTTCCTGGGCATGCCATAGGCTTCAGTCGGTGACACAGATATCAGAAGCAATAGAAAGGACTTTAAGAAGCATACTCTTCATTCTTCAGAACTGTCCTGGCAGGAGCAAAGATACTTTTAAAAGATGTACTTGTATCCTCTGTAAGATATGTAACATTTGGAGACACTAGTCTCCAAGTAATCAGAATTTCCCCAGGAATCTCACACTGGGAGAAGGAAAAGACTGAAAACCCAGCCATATAGAAAACTTCTCTCCCAGAAATATTTTACAGGATTCTAACAATTTGCTAGACTACCTTGTGGGCCAAACTGGAGCCCAGACAATGATGGATCAGTGATGGGTGGGAACACATGCTTGTTCCATGTACTTCTGCACTCTGTTTAAACCTAAGCCTCATGCCAAGACCCTAAAGATGGACTTGGCTGTGGGGAGAATGTCACTGGGTGTCTTTATTTGTTCCTCGTCCCAGTGTGGCTACACTGAATAAATCCCCTTTCTCCTCACGTCCCTGCCACATGCATTTCTATTGAGGGCAAGTGGCTGAACCTAGCTTGTTAGGGCTTCCAAGACCCAACCTCTGTCACAGTTAGGGCTTCCAAGACCCAGCCTCTGTCACAATTCAGGTGACATTATCAGCTCAGGTTCTTGTTAGTGAGCTGATGTGAGGGCAAGTGAGGCCTGGAATGTTCCCTGATTTGTGACCTCACTGAATTCTTAAAATTAAATGCCCTACTTCTAAATCAAGTCTGAAACCATCCATTCTTCCCTGGCTTACTATAAGGGATACAAAGGAACTGGTTTTGTATGATCACCACTATTGATCACTGAAGACCTGGTGTTTTGCTCTGTGAGTGAGTGTGTGCGAGTGTGTGTGTGTGTGTGTGTGTGTGTGTGTGTGTGTGTGTGTGTACATGTCTGGGAAGTGCACAAACATGTGCTTGCATGTATAAACCAGAAGATGACATTGGGCATCTTCAGCAGTCATACATTGAGCTCAGAGCTCACCAATTGCCTTGGGCAGATGGCCATCAAACCCCCAGGATCCCACTGTCTCCATTGCTGGGATCACAAGCACACCACCACTCCTAGCTTTTTTTTTTTTTAGCTTGGGTTCTGTAGATCAAACTCGGGTTCTCAATCTTGTACAAAAGAACTCTACTGTTTAAGCTTTCCCCCCAAGTTCCCCTTTGGCTCTTTAATATATAAACACCTCTTACAGCCCAATCCAAACACATGAACTGGTTTGATCCTAGAGGTCACTTTGAGGGTTGCCTTGAGCATCATACAGCAAGATGCTCTTCCTCTAAAGTGGTGGTTCTCAGCTGTCCACACACTATGACCCTTTAATACAGTTCCTCATGTTGTGCTGACCCAACCATAAAATTAGTTTCATTGCTACGTCCTAACTGCAATTTTGACACTGTTATGAATCATAATGTAAGTATCTGTGTTTTCTAACGATCTTGGGTGACTCCTGAGAAAAGGTTGTTGGACTCCCCAAATGGTGGCAACGCACAGGTTGAGAACCTCTGCTCTAAGATGAGGTTTTAGAATGGACCCCCATCAGTCTGACTGGTAACTATCAGACGAGAGAATTTAAACACCAACATGGGAAAGACGATGAGAAAGCGCAGGGTAAAAACCTCTGTTTGAGATGAGCTGTGTACACACAGAGACACATTCTGAGCCTTCGGTGATGAAGGCTTTAATGAGTTTATGTGGCTATGGGGAATGAGTCCAGGGCAGGCCCTTGTCATAACCGTTCCAGTGACATTGCTCCCTACATGCTGGAAGCATCCAGAGGACACGGTTGTTTGTTCATTAGGCCACTGGAAATTAGGAAGACTCGAGAGAGAAGGTGGCATAGAAATTAGGATTGAAAGAGAGGAAGGTTTTATCATATAGAGATTTAGAGAAGGGGAAAAATCCTGGTAGACAAAAGTTCAAAAGATTTGCCACAGTGAGGAGAAAAGAGAAGGGGATGGATAGACAGTCAGCTGGAGGGAAATATGTAAAGGTGACTGGAGACCAGGTTGCAAGGGGGCTTGAGAACCTCACAGTTGGTTCTATAATTCTCATAGAATCACTGAAACCCCAAATACAGACTGAAAATAGAGAATGACCTGTTGAGACTGCCATCCCCCTGTTACAGATGAGAAAATACAGCTCAGAAAATACAGGTGGTTGTGTCAAGGTCACACAACATTAGAATCAGAGAACTTGCCAAAGCACCTGGAAGTCTCCATCTTCTCGGCTTGCTACATCACATGTGGTCCCTGAGAAGCTGAAAGTAGAGAATTATAGAACTACCACCCCCCCATCATCTTCCAATCCCAACATTACACTGGGTCATAAGAGGGGCCAGGAAAAACAGTTACCCCAGTGATTTATGATGCAAGAACAGAGACCACCTACAATGCCCAGGCCTGAAGCACATTCTGCTTCAACCTGAAAAATAACAGTGAGTATCCCTGGTTTGCTGACCATATGCTAACATGATGGCTGCCTTGATGTCAGGATACAGTAGCTCCTACAGCCCTGGGTTCACATGATTGTCAGTGAGGAAGCAGAGCTGCGGGCTGATCATATAAATAAGACACAGTTTACTTTTTTGGCTCTTGTGTCTGGGAGAAAATGAATCCCAGATCATGCTGTCTGCTTGGAGGGGTGGTTGGTGGCTAAGCTCTTGACGGAGAAACCACGGGCAGCTGCAGACCCTGGAGAGGGTAATAGAAAAATCAGCCAAGACCCTCCTCTGGGTTGGGGCCTCAACTTACAGATGGTGTTCATTTCGTGGGCCCACCCTACCAGAGGTCACAGAAAGTGATAGCCAAGAAAAACTATAGAGGGCATCTTGGCCATTCCTCCTTCAAGATGAGGCAGATAGAAGAAAGTAACTCTCACAAGGTCATAGTTAGAACCAAGTCACCAGGCTTTCAAGGTTGGTGCTTCCTCCATGGAAGGCCATCTTCTTCCTCAAGCAGGAAGGAAGGTTACAGGCCCATCTCTTGTTATTTGAAAGGCAATTCAAGACCATCGTCCCTGTACACGGTCTACCATCATTCCTCCAACAGAGGCAACTTCCCTTTTACCTGGGACGAAGTTTTCAGCTGACTTTCAGGTTTAGCAAGCTGGTTATTGTTGGCTCAGAATGTGTTCGACATGGATAAGTTTACTGAAATAAGATCTCATAATCTAGAACCTTGAGGAACGCAGTCAGTAGAGAGCTAGGAGGAAAAAGAAATAGGGAGAGATGATAAAAGAGGGCTGCAAGATGGTGAAGCAGGAACTTGCTTCTTCAGGGTGGCCTAAGGGAACTGAAAGAAAGTAGGAGAAAGGTGGCCTGGTGAAACTTCACACCTGATAAGGCCATCCCTGCATGGAGAAGGACGTGTCCATGGATACTTGTCCCACGATGTCTCAGCTTTAATCCATGAGGTCCGGCCTGAGGGAGGCAGGCAGGGGTGGAGGGGGTGGGGGTGGGGACCTTGAAACTCCTAGCAACCCAGCGGCGATAAAGACTAAACACAGGCATCTTGTCATCTTTAGAGAGCTCTCAGTTCCATGTTGTAGAACTAGAGTCATTTCTTTATTAGCCATCTTTTCTGCTGTTTCTTAACCATCCTTTCCTTACCACGAGGGAACCATTTCTCTTCTTGTTCTCTTCTCTCCTCTGGTCGCTCACCCTTAACTCCTCTGTCCTCCCTGGTCACTCACACCTCTCGCCCTTCCACCCAGGTAAGGCCTACTCAGATGCTTAGGCCCACAGAGATGCAAAACTAGGAGGCCTGTTACCCTGAGGCCATGGTAAACAATAGTAGCCTTACTGGCATTAACAATACAATAGTGGGCTGGAGCTTTCCGGTGTTCCTGTTTAGTGAAACCCAAGGCTGGATCTCAAAATATTCCATAGCGGAAATATTTTGGTCCCCCACAGATACTGGAATCATGGGGGGAGGGAGCTAGCAGATAGGTGGGCTTAAGCACCCTGCCTCACCATGCTTCCACTGACTTTTCTATCGCAATAGAGCCCTAGCAGTAACACCATCATCCACTCCATAGTTACAGACAGGATGCCAAGATCCGGGTCCACCACAGTGAGAGGATGGAAACACGCTGCCTGGAGACTCCCCTGGCAGCATCTGTGACCCTGGCAGAGAGAGACAGGAAGACGATGTAGAGGACGGTAGAGCCAGAGGCAGAAATGGGTTAGCTCACAGCTGAAGATGTCTCAGGGAGAGGTAAGTCCTTTAATTCGCAGTTGGTTGTTGTTCTCACAGGCCACAGGCATGGTGACGGGTTTGACAGCCCCAGCACTGTTTGCAGGATGAGTAGTAACGTCAGGCACTTCGCATAAAATCCAAAACCCAAGTCTTTTTGAATCCCTGTGTGTAAATGGAGTTCTTGACTTTTGTCTCTACCCCCAACCAGCACAGTTCCTTCCCTGAGTTGGCGACAACCCCCCCCCCATCTTTTCTCCCCACATTCTCCAAACTCTTCCTCTCCTCCAGCTCTCCACAGCCCACTGAAAAGAGTCTTCTCATAGGGGAATAGTGAGTGTTTTTCTTAGCTATCTTTGTGCAGCCCACACTCACATGAACACGCCGACAGCACCCAGGGCTGTTCACTTCTCCTTTACCACTGGATTGATGAGACACCATAAAGCAGGGGTGAGCCTGGCACAGCATGGGTGCTCCCCACCCTTCCACACAGCTGCGGGTGAACTTGCACCTAAAGAACCAGTCACTCCGCACGTCGCTTCGTCTAGCTGCGCCTCAGACTCCAGGTCTGTAAAGTCTCACCGGAGATGACCTCAAAAGCCCCGTGCATTTGTGAGAGCTAACCTTGAAGCAGCCCCTCTGAGGGTTGAGGCACGAGGCTGATGAGGGTCAATGGTTTCATCAGACGACAGCATCTTTCCTGTTTTCCCATCTCCTCTCCCACGAGCACAGGGCAGAATCGCCAGGCGGATTTGCATCATCCAGAGCCCCAGGAGGCCCACTCTGTTAGCTGAGTCATATCTCAGCTGACACATGCTGTTGTAGCCCTTCAGATCTGCCTGGGCATGGAGAACGCTAGAGCAGAGACCCAAGGGTAAATGTCTACAAGCCTCTAATGGAAAAAGGCTTCACCCGAATGACCCCTTCTCAGCGGGGTGTCCAGTGCAGCCTAGATGCTCCTCCCCCATGGCACACTAAGGTTCCAGGAGCCACTCCCAGACCAGATCCCTGCCCTAGGGATTCAGGGCTCCTTGCACAGGCCTGAGAGCTGGCAGAGAGAAAGTTGTCCCCAGCCAGGGTTATATTTTCATTACCAGCCCACCCAAGTGTTCCTCGGCTGTGCTTTTCGGGAGCAAAAATGAGAGAGGGGGCAGAGAAAGTCCCAGCAGGCTCAGGAGCCCTCCTTTTTTTTTTTTTCAAGGACATCGTGCTTGAAAATAAAGCGCCAGCACAGAGCAGACTCCCGAAGCATGCATCCCAGATGTCTCTGGACTATTTAATTTTGCTAATGGAAAATGGCTGAGTTAACAACCCTCACAAGCATTTCTGTAGGGAGTTTGTGTCTACGTGTTTCATATTTGCGGGTGGACTTAGGAGGAAAGAAAAAGAAGAAGATATCAGAGATGGTGGAAAGCCCAAGAAAGAACTCTGTCCTGGTGACAGCTGATGACAAAAGCCAAGCCTACATTTATTTATATATATTTATTTATATTTATATTTAAATATATATATGTGTATATATATATATATATATATATATATATATATATATATATCCCATTTGTCTAATTATTGGATATTTGTGAGGCACCAGACCTCTCCTTATCATTATCTCATTTAAACCCTATGCCAAGGAAGAGGTCAAGCTTCAGAGCGGGCAGTGAGTATCCTGCCCAGCCAGCCACATACCCAGTAACAGTGGGGCAGAGATAGAATGTCAGAGTTCATACTCAAGGTCAAAAACCTGCCCACCACCCTACTCAACTTGAAAATGACAAGCACATGCAAGGGTCACAAGGGACCTTGGGATGGTCTCTAATATGTGATCTGCTTTGTGTCAACACTTCCTCCTCGTGCCTTAAACTGGTTCAAATGCCAAGTCAGTTTCTGCCTTATAGGAGAAGCACGGTGTCCCGGCCTGCAAGAAAAGGACACGCCTCAACATCTGTACTTCCCAACAGCTCCTGGAGGGTGAGTCACTGAACTGTGACTAAGGCTGGGATCAGGGAAAGCAAGAAGGACATTGATGCAGCCAGGGCCAGGGCCAACTGCACACAAGCAAAGGACCCAAGTTCTCTCTGTGTGTTTTCTACTTCTCAGCCAAGACCAAAAGTGTTGTGAGAACAGCATTAGCACTGCCCTGGGCACAGACATGGCTCTCAGTAGATGGTGATGATTGCTGGGTAACTATAGACTAATTGATCAACGGAGAAGAAGTGTGTATCCCTCTCACCCTCTAGGAGGCTGTGACTCAGCAGTGACCAAGCTTAAATACTGCAGTGGTTTGAGTGAAAACGGCCCCCATAGGCCCATAGGGAGTGAGGCCTTGTTGGAGGAAGTGTGTCACGGCAGGGGTTTTTGAAGTTCTGGAAACTCAAGCCAGGACCCAGTGTCACTCTCTCTTCCTGCTGCCTGCTGGCCTGGATGTAGAATACTCAACTGTCTCTCCAGCACCATCCATGTCTGGCCACATGCTACCATGCTTCCCACCATGACTATAATGAACTGAGTCTCTGAACTTAAGCCATCCCCAACTAAACTAGATGTTTTCCTTTATAAGAGATGCAAGACAAATATGAAGGTCACATAACCTTCTTGGTATGTTTGTAGACCCTGAAGTCAGGCACTTTTGCCTTATGGAAATGTGCAAATAACATAGGAATTATAGCTTGAGGAAAACAAGCTGGCTATAACCTTTCATCTTCATATAGTATACCCTAGGATGGGACTTAGCAGATTCATCTTCTTCAGAATCAGCAGCCAAGCAAGAGCACCAAACCATCTCCGGGACCAATGACTGCATATCAGAGGAGTAGAAGAAAGTTCAGAAGGCTAAGCTGCTGAGTGGCAGGGAGGTAACCATAGGAAAAGTGTTAAATAGAGGCAATGGCTCTTAACCAGTTCACACAGACTTGTTTCAACATTAGGACTGTTCTGGTGTGTGTGTGTGTGTAAATATGCGGTAGGGTGGGGTTTAAAATGGAGTGTTTGTAAACCTACAAGATGAGCATGAAGTCTTTCACTAATGTCAACTAATAGCCAAGGACCAAGCGAAGGGCTTTCCTGTTCATGGTCCAAATCTTGGGCTCCTGGTGAGACAATGTGGCTATGACCGATCTGTCACATGGAAGAATGAGATCACCGTTGCTTTAAAAGGACACCTGGCTGTGGACTGACCATTGGTCACAGCCAGAGCTGGAAGCCAAGCTCCAAAACTACTGCCCGGGGCAGCCAGACTTTGTCTTGGATTCAGCCTCAATGGCTCTTACTCTTGAGTTTTTAGGTATCTTTTCCTTTTCCTAGGGTCCTGGTGAACAAATTTTCAGTTCTTCTTGATTCTTTATTTTGCATTCTCTGTAAGCATCAGACCTTCCCAAGACTGTTTAAACTTCCATTGCATCTTGGTGTTTCCTTGCAAAGACTCCAGTTTCTCTCAGGAAGTAGCAGTGCCCATAGGGAGACCTTAGGTTTGAGCATTCTCTCTGCTAGTTTTTGTTTGTTTGTTTGTTTTGTTTTGCAAGACAGGGTTTCTTTGGAGCCTGTTCTGGCACTTGCTCTGGAGACCAGGCTGGTCTCGAACTCCCAGAGATCCTCCTGCCTCTGCCTCCCGAGTGCTGGGATTAAAGGTGTACACCACCACCGCCCAGCCTTCTCTCTGTTAATTTGCAAACTAAGACAATCAAACTAGCAAAGCAGCCATTCATTCATTCATTCATTCATTCATTCAAGTTTTCCTACCAAGGCAGAGTAAGTGTGAGCAGAATTCATCATCAATTCCTTAGATCTCATTCTCTTTCTGAAACCTAGTATACAATTAGCCTGATTAATATATTATTAATATATTAATTAATTAATTAGTGTCATTACAATTGCTATGATACCATGCTATGATCAAGGCAATTCATAAGAGAAAACACTGGGCTGAGTTTATAGTTTCAGGGGATTAGAGTCCAGGCTGGTAGAAGGAAGGGGCAGCTGAAAGCTCTCATCTTGACCCACACAGCCATGAGGCAGAGAGCAAGTACTAGAAACCACAGAAGTCTTTTAAAACCTCGAAGCCCACCCCAGTGACCCAACTCTTCCATTTTGGTTACACATCTTCACCCTCAACCCCCGAACAGTTCCACCAACTGGGCGCCAACTATTCAACTACATGAGCTTATGGTGGCCACTCTCTTAAAAGAGATGTATTGAACCCTCATGTATGTCACGTACTGTGTTGGGGACTCCGTAGATGGTGGTGAGGTAGTACATATTATATGTCAAGTGGCATTCCAATTAAACCATGCACATATATGGAAACTGAGGCACAGAAAAGTGAGTGTGCTATTAGTAAAGGAAGTACTGGCCCCAGTGCCCACGTATGCTAAAGTACACCTCTAAAGGAGCAAACGGTAAAGTTTTCATGGCTAATATTGTCAACTTGATGGAATTTAAAATCACATAGGAGACCGACCTCTCTGCATGTGAGGGAGTTTCTACAGTTTCCATTAACTGAATGGAAAGATTCACCCCTTGTGTGGGTGGCACTGTCCCCTGGACTGGGGGCTCAGATTAAATTGAAAAAGAGAAATTTGATGGTGTATGAGTATTCTCTCTCTCCTCTTCCTGCCTGCAGGGACAATGTGGCCAGTTCCTTCATACTCCTGTTATCATGACGTCCCCTTAATGAGGGTCTCTCAAACCATGAGCCAACATACACTGTGGCTTCCCTATGTTGTTTTGCTCCAGCAACAAGACAAGTAACTAATCTAAGAATCAACTAAATGTCCACAGGCACGGTAGAGCAAAGAGGAAAAAAACTGAGGAACACTACAAAAAGCAGGTGGGGGGGGGGTGGAAGAGAAACTCAGATAGCGACCAGGAAAGGCAACAATTAAAAGAGTGGCCAAACTGAAGACACAGGATGGAAGCAGGCAACTACACACTGAGAGGAGGAAGGGCAACCCAGGCCCAAAGCTCCATGATACCCAGGGACCAAGTGACGGGAAGCCAGAGAAAAGGAAGAGTGGTATATGGGGGCTGTGGGTAGAGGCAGTGCCAAATCAGGCTCTGTAAATGAAATAAGGGGTGCAGGGCTGGACCAAGATGAGCTACTCATCAATTACCAGGGGAGACATCATAACAAGGACACCAGCAAACAAGGCTAAGCCCTGTGCCCTGCACGGCAAGAAGCATCTGTGCTGAGGACGGGCAGCCTGGGTTCAGATCCTTATTTCCCTCCATTGTGCAAAAAATTATTTACCTTTTCCTGGTCTCAGCATCCTTCTTATATGAGGAATGGATAACAATGTCTCCCCATAAGACTGAAGTGAACATATAAAGAAAAATCTATGGCAAACTGTTGTCAGCTGTGTGCTAATGTTAGTCATTACATTCCCACTACCTTCCCTGGCTGCTAAGTCCAGCTCATGGTAAGAGCATTTTGGCAGCCCCTGTAATTAAAAGTAATAAATGCTCAGCTCAGGGAACTTGGAAGGCAGAGAAAAGCACGAATAGAATGAAGGCAAGTGTGCATATTCACACTACTGAAAGAAAACCATAATCAATATTTTATAGGTTTGTCATTCCTCTTTGGTGTGTACCCCTGTAAAGTTCAGCGATTTTATTATGTTTATGTAAAGTTCTATGGAAGGTTTTTAAAAACTCAACAACCATCGCAGGTTAGGACTTCCAAGGGCAAACCCTGACGTGGTTTTGGGGGTGTGTATTATAGGAGGACGCCTAAGAAACAAGAGGGGGAAAAAAGGAGGGGTGGGGGCGGAGGTGAAATTAATGCAGATACTAAATGTTATGTATGTATGTATGCATGTGTGTATATAATACACACACAGTATGTATGTACGTATGTATGTATATGATACACACACACACACACACACACACACACACACACACACACACACACCACACACCTGCATGCATTTACCTGCTACTTGGACCATGGAGGGAAAAGAAGGAGGCTCATTTAATGGGAACTGTGAAATCCCTGATTCAGAGGACAGGCCACTTTTCTTTTTTTTTAATTGAAAACAGGTTCTTCTTTCACACAAACATCCTGACCACAGTTTCCTCTCCTTCCACTCTTCCAAGATCCCCCATAACACCCCTCTCCCCCCAGGTCCTTCCCCTTCCCTCCATTTCATCTTCAGAAAAGAGCAGGCCTCCAAGAGATGACAGCCAGACAGGACATAACAAGACACAATAAGACAAGGTAAAAGCCTCCTATTGAAGCTGGTCAAGGCAACGTAATAGGAGGGGAAGAGCCCCAAGAGCAAGCAGAAGAGTCAGAGATATACCCATTCCCACCATTAGGAGTCCCATTAAAAACTCCAAGCTAACAGCCATAGCATATACACAGAAAATCTGGTGCAGACCCCACGAAGACCCTGTGCTTGCTGCTTTGATCTCTGTGAGTCTCTGTGAGCCCTTCTTAGTTGATTCGATGGGCCGTGTATAGATGAATATGAATGGAATCCGAGATGGGTTATTAACTGGTAATTTATTGGGGAGTTACATTCACACGAAGAATCAGTAACCAGATTGGCACTCTGAGCTGTCAGGTCCCAGAATGCCTCCCAATGCTGGTTCAACCCCGAGAGAGCACGCCTGGCTCTCCCTCGCCCTTTTCTACACCCTCCTATGTACCTGTGACCTTCTCCAAATGGGCGTGGTCATTCGTAAAGATGTCAGGAACTCTCCCTACAGCCGTGTTCTCCTGGTGCCCTCCACGCCCTCTGACTCCTACAATCAATCATAGATCATATTAGCATTGGTTACCTACACTGGGTATCTTCAATAAAGCCAGATGTTACCCTATGCATTCAGCAAGGCTGCACTATGGGTTCCGACCCTTAAACTCATCAAACTGAGCACATCCAGTGATTGCCACATCCGTCCGCATGCCCCTCTGAAGAGAGACCTCCAGTCTGGAATGAAAATGCGTGGTTCGGCGAGCCAGAGGACGGCGGCATCTCCAGATTTATCACCCTAGATTGCAAGTGTCACAAATACATCTCCAGCAAGATGCATTTCTAAATCTCTTTGACACAATGTGCTCTGTCTCCCTTGCCAGCCGTGTTAATAATTCATCTTTTAATCAACCGTGCCAGTATTCGCCACTCAGAATTCTTGGATTATTCAATATACATAAAAAGTGTTCACAGAGGACCCTCCTCAGCCAGACTTGACACAACCCAGGCCATCTTCATGCCAACCTTTAGTCTATTCTGCACTTAGCAGAAATGGCAGATACTCTTCATTTTAAGAAATTTACTTTTCTTTTTATATACCAACCCCAGTTCTGCTTCCTCCCTTCCTCCCATACCCTTGCCTCCCCCCTTCCATTCCCATCCACTCCTCATAGGCAGTAAGGCCTTCCTTGGGGAGAGAAATGACTGCTTATAACCCTATACCTTTGGCAATCAGTCACTAGAGCTAGTCAGAAAGTAGCACTCGCTCACGAGGCTCTCCCGTCTTCCTATTGGATTCAGGATTGCCAATATGTCTGCAAGACCTGACTCATTTTGAAAGCTCAAGACAGGAGGCCCACAAGGGGTGACAGGACGTTTCATAGGAGGTATATATGTGGTCACATGAGATGTCATCAGTCCTCACCTAAAGATTTGCACAGAAATTGCCCTTCCATAAATAGGGAAGAAAAATTGTAGATAACGGTGGAGGAAAATGTCCGTGACATGTAATTATATTTTTAAAGAAGTGGCTAACTAATAGCATACAATATGGTTGCAACTTGGTCAAGCACCCGACAAACAAGCATAATTTAAAGCAGGCTGTGTGCTACTTTTTCTTCATCCAGACTTCTTCCTTCCACTCCCTGTTTCCTGAGAGATCTTGAGTAACTCGGTGGGAAGCAAAACATCTTTTCAGCAGAATGATATCTCAAGATAATACTGTGAGAGAGAACTCCTGTGGTTTTTCTCTCCATCCCTCCTTCTCCCCCTCTCTCTGTCTGTCTGTCTGTCTGTCTGTCTGTCTGTCTGTCTCTCCTTCCCTTTTCCTCTCCCTTCAAATATATAGCTTGCCTGTCTTCCACCCTAAAAAGATGAAAGGTCAAAAAAAAAAAAAAACTTTCTCAAGCAAGAAGAAGAGAAACATGACAGTGGGGAAGAGAATCTCGGAGAGGGACGTAGGAAGTCAGAAGGTGGAGGTCGTGGCATTAAAACAAGTGATGTCTGGTCCCAAGGGAGACTGTGCAGAAACTGAAAAATACTTGACTCCAAGACAATGCAACCAAGGCCTTCCAATTTGGAGACACTCATTTCTGATCAGTTGTTATTCAATTTTTCTTGCTGGTGTGTAGTTTTTCTCAAGGGCTTTCCCAACAAATTTAAGTACAACAAAGATTTAAAAAGGCATGGGGGAAGTATCTGGAAATCCACCTACAATACATTCCCTCTTCCGAGTGCACCCTCCAGGGAAGCTTCTAGAGTCACGGTCTGCCACCACCGACTGTGGGTTACTCCCTCTCATTTCTCCTTGACTGCCTTTTCAGGGAAGCCATCAACACCCATCCTTGACAGGTACCACTCCACACTTCCCAGACGACTCCCCGACAGGGTTACAGACCACCCCAAAGCCAAAATCAGAAATAGTCAGGGTTCTAGAGTCAATGATCCAGATTAACACTGACAGACCGCCTCTTTCTTATTACAAAGTCCAAGAGCAGTGGTCTGTTTACAGAGGGTTTTGTATCTTCTGCTCTCCCCAGACCTCTAGGTTCAAATTCTTTAATAGTTCCATTTAATTTCAACTTGAGCTCCCACTGCTGCCAAGAGGTTTCTGTCAAATTCTGGCCATATCGACTTTCTGCCTGCCTGCCTGCCTAAAGCAATTACAAACCACACCAGAAAGGGCCACAGTGTTCTCCGTTCCAATCCTCTCCAACGCGGATACAGCAACACTAGAAACATAGATACATTTGCTTGCTAATCTCTGAGCAGACTTGGATACCAGGCAATCCCATTCCCAAGCTAGGGAAGGAACAGAGGCTCAGAAATTCCACTGACTTGCCCAAGGCTGCACTGCTGCTGGGCTGACATTTAAGGCTAGCACCCTTTCACGCTACCCATCACTCGTCGTGGTGATCATTACAGTATCCTGACACTGTTGACTCCTATGCCTGTCTCCCACTAGACTCCAAAATTCTAGAGGATAAGGACAGGATTATAGTGTGTGTATGTGTGTGTGTGTGTGTGTGTGTGTGTGTGTGTGTGTGTGTGTGCACGCGCGCGCACGCGCGCGCGCATTCAACTCCATGATACAGAACAGGGCGCTTGTCAGCTGTAAATAATATGACCTGAATTCAGTGACTGTCCACAGCAGCAGTTTCCTACTATCCCTGAGGGATGCCATTCCTGAGTGGACAGATCCACACCCACACACTGCTGGACAGTTTAACTCCTAGTTGTTCTCAAGCTCAGCCTGGTATTTAGGACTTCAGCAACCACCCAAAGAGAGTGTGAGCCGTGGGGCGTCTCATAAAATGTGAACACCAGTCACCCTGGGATCTCGATAAAATGCAGATCTGGGTAGGATGGTAGACTTCTAGCTACCACCGTGTGACAGAGGAAAGATTCAGAAGGAGACAGAAAGGGAAGGAGCTTCAGAAATTCTCAGAGGGAATGCCAGAACAGATGCAAAGGGCTGGATACAAGAAAAATCAACAGCAGGGAAGCCAGGCTGAACTGAGTTCCAGCCACTCTCCTCCTGGCTTTGGGAAGAAAAGCAGAAGCCCTCGTCCTAAAGATCAACCATGCCCAGAAGGATTCACTACTGAATCCTACCAGACCTTCAAAGAATAACTAAGTCAGTCTCCTCAAACTGTTCCATAAAAAGGAAAGGAAATGAATGTTCCCTAACTCGTTTTATGGAGCCAGATAAAGACACAACAACAAAACTATAAGCCAAAAACCTGATACCCATGAACACAAAACTTCTCTGTAAAATAGGCAAACCAAATTCAGTGGTACATCAAAAAACCATTCCCCATGTTGTGGTTGACTTCATTTCAAGATTTTGAGAATGGTTTAACATTTTCAAGTCAATAATTGCAGCACACCAAATAAATAGGTTCGGGGCAGAAATCACGTGATCATGCCAATAGGTAACAGCAAGGCCTTTGGCAAAGCCTGACATCCTTTCAGTGTAAAAGTCCTGAAGAAACTAGGAATAAGAGGAACATAACTCACCATCATAAAATCTACTTATGACAAACCTACTGCCAATATTAGGAATGGGAGAGACCTGGAGTCATTTCCTCTATAATCAGGAGTGAGACGGGGTACCTCTTCTCACTAGTCTTACTCAATATAGTGAACCAAGACTTAGCCATAGTAATGAGATAAAGGAAATAAGGGTACAGATAAGAAGGGAGAGATCAATTTTCCTACTCATAGACACTATGAATCTATATTTAATAGCCACCATCAAGTTATGATTCTATATTGTATAGCTACCATCAAGTCCACCAGAATATTCCTAAAGCCAATAAATACTTTCTGCAAAAATATCAGGATACAAAATCAAAATCATACAAATAGCAGCAGTTTTCTCTATAATAATAATGACTAAAAAAAAATAGTGAACATGATGAGGAAAAGAATCATGTGAAAGTCATCCCACTTATAGCAGCTTTCAAAAAATAAATGTCTTGTAAACATGACATGGCAATTAACAGTTGTTTCAAGGTTACCATTCGGTTGCTGTCTAAATCATGAAGTGGTTCCCTGGAATGAAAAACATGCAAGGCTTTAGACCCTTCAGAAAATCTGCTGTGTTTAGAATGAGTATAAACTCAAGTCTACAGGTTGGAGGAGTTTGTGGAATTTAGAGGTGAATTTAGGACTACAGTGGTTTGATCCAATACTTCAGGAAACAGGAGATAAATACCTGTTTCTAGCGCTAATCGTTAATCTCTTCCCTGTTGCCTACAGTGCATATCCCATAATACAGCCTTTATGGTTTGTATAAGGTTCTGGTTTCCATACTACATAAAATGAATTCAGAGCAGACCAATGGAGAGCCCTGGCTGTTGAATGCACACTGGGGGATGCTCTCAAATGAATTCTGAATCACTAAATCCATTCGATTCAGGAGACTGTGGCTGTCATTAAGGATTTCAACATAGTCACATTCTTGTGACTGACATTTACGGAGCTTAAACCCTGCTCAGGAAATGTCAGTGTGTACCTGGAGACATGTACTCAGGAAGTACTTAAATTTGAGCACCAATCCTGTCCTGGTCATTGCAGACATAGATTTGTGTGAGTCTGTTGTTCACGGACAGAGGAAAAGCCCATGTGTCTCTGGAGTAGGGGCTTCCAAAGTGTGACCCAATGATGCCAGAGGTCCCCAAGACTTTCAGGGTGCCTCCAGTGCCATTCCCATCATTGCATTACATTCGTGTTTACACTGAAGGCATGAAATTGACAATAGGTCAAGCTGTTGATTCCTTCGTAGGAATCCAACAACACCACCAAGCTCTTCAGTGGTCATTGTGCTCTTGCCTGGAAAATAATAAATACACATTTTTGAACATTTAAAGGCTACTTGTAGGTCTGCTGGCTCAGTGGTTAAGAGTACCAGCTGCTCTTCCAGAGGACTCAGGTTCAATTCCCAGCACT